>NW_028151047.1:0-33288 GCF_964638095.1 Poromitra crassiceps | reverse complement strand
GAGAGCCCTGATGACCTAAACTATTAGCCTGGTAACCAGCCCAAATGAATCCTTCTATTCATTACGTGTCTGGTGTTGGGAGGTATTTAGTAGACAAGACTCACGTTTGCAGCTTTTGAAGCCCTGCTGAGGAAGTGCGGTGGCAGAGGTCGTCCCAGATCGAAATTGAGTGTCCTCAATATCAGCCGCTCCATCCGCCGAATCTGGGCCTTTGTGACGGTGTTGTCGGTCATGTTGGCACATTCTGCAACCGGAGGACTGTAGATCTCCTCGTACTTGCAGGCGAGCAGCATGGCCGTCACTCCTACAAGCTGCAGCTTAGTAGGAGGCACTTGCTTGACCTGCAGCACATTAAGAATAGTGTTAGCTAGTTCACAGAAAGCTAGTTCACAGAAAGCTAGTTCACAGAAAGCTAGTTCACAGAAAGAGAAACAAGAACACTTCTAAAACAGTTGTGTACCTGTAGGAAACGGTCCAGGATGGCGACGGCAAGGTACAATGTCTCCTGATGCAGAGCAAAGTGGGAGTGAAGCCCGATCATCCAGTCCACCACCTTGGCTCTCATCTGTTCATTGATTTGGTAACCTTCCATGTAATTGGGTCGCACGGCCTGCTGCACCTGTGGACACACAACAAATATATATCAATATCAAATACACACTCCAATGGCAAAGAAAGAGCATAGCAGCTCAAAATAAACTAATCAGGGTGGAATTAGATTGTAGTCCCATGACATGTTGGTCCCCCTGAATTAAATTAAACTGTGGCTGACAGCATGAATTACCTCAAGGAGGTGCATATAGGCATAAATGTCTTCAACGTCTTCAGCGCACAGCTGTGGCATGTCCCCGTCCTGCTTCACATCAGCTGTCTTCATCTCTGCTACAGGGGGAAGTGGGTACCACGCTTTGGTATGCACGCATGCACGCATGGGTTGAACCCGTTTTTGGTTGACTGGTCCGGTCTTCTGAAAGTACAATTGAATGTCACTCAAAGTCAGACATACTGTTAATAAGTTCAACACAACGCATGTTGGTTCATAACTTTGTGTCTGTCTGTTCTCTACCTGGCACTTCTTCCTTCCTTGGTGGACAACCAGGCCCCTGGCACTGGTCACCTTTGTCCATCCACAAGGACACTCACGCAGGATGAAAGAGTCCTTATCGGACCTCCTGGCACGTCTCTGATGAGGGAAAAACAACAGCACAATGACAAACACCTCCACTGCATTTCTATTTGTTACAAGAAGGACGTCTTCCTCACAATAAACCCTGTCCACATGTTACATCCATAGTAGCCTATACACAGAAACGTATACAAAGCGACTTTAGCCTAAATCAATTAAAATCACTCAAAATAAAGTAGCTACATGAAAGTACAATAAACACATAGCCTACACAAGAGTGGTGGAGGAGTGCAGTTGTCTGTCAGTGATTCTCAACCCTTTTCATATCAAGGACCCCTAATTTGTTAGAGACACGGACCCCCATTTGATGAGATTTGAGCTCTGACCCAAATCTGAGTCTTTTTTAGATTTGCAAATAAACTATTTCATCATCATTATTCTACACTGTGAGAACTTCTTGTAAATAAAATAATGGTGAATTTGAACAATTCATCAATTTGCTGAAAACTCACTGAGGTCCCCTTCTGGTCCCCCGACCACAGGTTGAGAACCACTGTTGTATATTAGCCTACATGATTTATGTTGTACATCATTCATCATGTTGTGTGCTGTGACAGTAACCGACCCTGAATCACTTACATTCTTATAGACCATGGTGACAGACTGACAGACAGCTTTGATGGGAAGTTGACTGTGAAGATCGAGGGAGCTGTAAAACAAGTGGACAAAAGGAATAAGTAGTGAGAGTCGTTAATAATCCAACATGAGTGGCCTTTTACAAGTCGTTACTGTTACTGTAAATTCGGTTGAAACAGTAGGACTTTATGTCAATAAAATCACAACTGTGTAAGAATAACAGGTGAACCGTTACAAAAGTTGAAAATCAGTGCTGAAGAGCGGATGGTAGCAATTCAGAAAATGTCTTAATAATCCGTATTTACTTTTGCAGGTAACCTATAGCCTCGTCGAGGCTAGAGATAATAACCAAGCCCACGTTAAAATTGCTAGATTTTTAAATGGAGCGTCAGTCTCTCTCGATACACAACAGTGTTGCAACCATCGACATAAATAGGGTTGCAACGAGCACTGCACTCCAAGCACAGCACTCCAAGAGTGCGTTAGAACCTACTTGACGGGCAATTGACTTGATCAGCGAGCATTTTGAAAAGACGTCACCAATGTGCAAGGCCGTTATTATAACGTTAACATATAGCCTCGTCGAGGTCGAGGCTACAGATAATAACTAAGCCCACATTAAAATTACTAGATTTTTAAATGGAGCGTCAGTCTCTCGATACACAACACTCGAACGGGTTAGAACCTACTTGACGGGCAATTGACTTGATCAGCGAGCATTTTTAGTTTAAAACGGTTAATATGGTCACCAATGTGCAAGGCCGGGTGAAAGGAATCTGTGTCACGTTAACTACCTTCAAGCTGAATTATGTTAGGCAGTTTGGAACCAGACGTGCACAGTTAAACACAGAAGTAACTTTGTCATATTTTTCTACGGTGGAAAAGAACGTGCATTCTTACCTTGAAAGGGTAGGCGGTGTCGTCTCTGGGCGGTGTATCCTTCTCGTTCTTCGTTCACTGTAGTGTTCAATTGACGGAGCGAGTCCAGTGTGTCGACTGCTTGCGTCAAAAAAAGCTAGCACCTGAAAACTTTCCGCTAAAACTTTCAAATATATATGCCGCATTCAAGCGCCGGGATTGGCCAGGCGCTCATGCTTATGGCAAATGGAGACGCTGCATAAAATAGGCCACGCCCATCGTTGCTGGGATGTTGCTGGGGGAAAACGCCATATTAATACGTCACACGACTGGAGCTGTAAGCTAGCTAGCGTTAGCTGTTTACAAACCACAAACTTTTAACTCCAGCCTTGAATCTGAAAGTAAACCCTCAGCGCGATTCAAAATGAATGTAATAGATCATGTACGGGACATGGCTGTGCTGGACTTCATTCCAATGTCCGGATCATGAGCAGTTTGTTACTGACGATGAGCAATAACAACCTGTGAGTAACGTTAGCTTAGCAGCGTTAGCGCGCTCCGTCTATTTGCTGAATAGTCATCTCTGTTGTATTTGCTCATATTTAGCGAGTGACAGCATAGTATCGTTAGCGTTAGTTGGTTATTATATAGCACATAACGTAGTAGGCAGGCCAGTTAGCCACCCATAATAACCTCAACATGAACGCAAACTACACAGTATCCTACACAGGGTTTCAATGATGTCAGCTGCAAGCTAATTTAGCTTGAAGTTTTCTGCTCAAACGTGTCTAAACGTTATGGGATACGTTCTCTTCACATATTTTCTTCCACAATGTAGACGGTTTAGTATACTGTTGTATCAAGATAACGTTATAGATAATGCTATCTAAGTTCCAGGGAATACGGCAAAGTCAAATGGCCATGGTAAAGTAGAGCAACGTATAGTGCCTGGTGTCCTTTAGGGTCCCCAGTAAAACAAGGAACATAGCGTTTAATTTCATTGTTGCCTCATTCATTAGAAGTTAGATTAGCACCATGAAAGAAAGGACTTTTCTGACCAGATGTTTTACTCTCCACTTAGAGTGAGTGTAGACAGACAACAAAGATCTTCATAGACTGTCTGTGGTCTAAAGTGGTTCGCTTTGACTGAAAGACACTCCTATGTTCCTCTAATATGCTCTACTCGTAACTGTGGGTATTTAACTTTTGCATTTAAAAACTGGGACATTGTTGACCAATTTTCCAGTCAGGAGAACACATGGGAAATGAGACAAATAGTAAAATGTTCTGGAAAAGCTTGTGTTGTCCTGGATGATTATTTCACCATGCCCATATTTTCCTTTAGCTGAGCATGTTCTACTAGGCTATCTATCAGAGCTCATCAAAACGGATAACATTGCCATCTGAAAGGGCTAAAGTATGTTCAGGATCCAAACGTTCAAATGGTAGTTCATAAACAAGAGTATTTTGAATAGGCTTCTCTCTGTTATGTTGTGGAAACACTGTGAACGCACCACAAAGTCACGTCACATGATAGCACATGCAGGTTAAATGGCATTACAACTGACCAAAACTCAGAATGATGTAAGTTGCATTATCCTTCAAATGTAAATATTAGGGACTGCTGGCTGGTGACTGTGGTAGCTTTTATTTGGTTTACACAAGAACACATCCCCTCTTAAAAGTCTAACTTCCCTCGCTATGTACCTCTGCAGGTGTGTTTATTCTATGATCACTTAGCATCTCTAAGCATGTAAGAGATGATTTTATTGCTAAGTTATAATCGTAGACTGCACATCTTTTAAATCAGACATCCACAGAGAAGAACATCTTGTATTCCTCTCTGTCATACCAGCTAGATCATCACTGAAAAGGTCCTGGACTAAGTCCTGGAAAATGATTTCTAGAAAAGAGTGGGAACCCTGACAATGCTAACTGTCCAAGCAAGCAGGGTGTCCACACAACAATGTGCTATATCAACTATCCTGGATTGCTTGTTGCATCCCAGTGCTCTGGACCTTTATTTTTTATTGGGGGAAGGGGGGGGGGGTAATTAAACATTTGTTCTTCTATCATTTCTTTATTCATTTTAGTTGTCAGTTGCACATGTTTCTATAACCAAATTTTGCTATATTCTTGTTTGTATCCCATTTTTAGGCTAATTGTGTTTTCTCCCTGCTGTAGTCTATTGCTGTTTGCTGCTGCCATGACACAGAGACATTTTTCTGCATTAATTTATAGTATCTGGATCTCTTTGACTACAGAGAGCTGTTCTCGCCATCCCAGAAGTGCCAACTGTTGGTTTACCACGCCGATGCCATCTTCCATGATAAGGAGTACCGCAATGCTGCCTGCAAATACAGCATGGCCCTGCAGCAGAAGAAGGTCCTCAGCAAAACATCTAAAGTTCATACTTCTAATGTTGGGGGAGCGTCCAACATACAGGCACAGGTATGTCATGTAAAACCTATCAATCTGAAACTAATCAACCCATGGTACCTCTTTATTATTATTATTATTTATTTATTTGTGTTATTATTATTTTTTGTTTGTAATCTGATTGGGATTCAACAATGCACCTGCCTGGGTATCTGGGTAGTGTAGTGCTAAAAGCACTCTCCTACCACCATGGAGACCCAGGTTCAATTCCCGGCACTGGTACGTCCAGCTTGGTCAGAAGTTCCAACAGACACAATTGGCCGTGTCTGCAGGTGGGAGGCCGGTGGGGTATGAGTCTTGGTCGCTGCACTAGTGCCTCCTCTGGTCGATCGTGGCGCCTGTTTGGGGTGGAGGAAAACTGGGGGGAATAGAGGGTATGCATGTGATGTCACAGAGGCAGAAGTCACTGTGGGGTCACACCCACTGAGTCACAGCAAGACTGAGCTTGAATGCAGTAATCAGCCTAGATAACTGACACCTGCTGCTCAGGGAGGAATTTGACACTCATTTTGACACTCATTCCCGATTGAGGGGGCGTGTTCCAGTGGGTGTGCATACCCTCTAGCGTGATCCACTCACGTGCTACGTCCTGCCGGTGAAACCCCTCCCTGTCAGGTGACAATAAGCGTCTGGCTAGTACTGCACATGTATCGGAGGAAGCATGTGCTAGTCTACAACGCTCCCCAGATCGGCAGAGGGGGTGGAGCAACGACCAGGACAGCAAGGGGAATGGGCCAAGTGCAATTGGGGAGAAAATTCAAAAAAAATAAATGTTCCTGAGTGCCTAATGTGCACAACTGCAAAAAATATAATATACAGTAGTATTTATTCTCCATTGCTATTGTCTTTGTGGTCTACAGTGCCTTGCAACTTTGAAGCTCACCTGTATTGTTGTCTTTCAGAGTTTGCCCTCAGAGATTGAAGTGAAATACAAGATAGCTGGAGTGCTACACCATCCTGAAACTGGACAAAGATGCTATTGCAGTGCTTGATGGGATTCCTTCCAGACAGAGAACTCCAAAGGTACAGTAGGCTGCCTAACCCTACCGTGATCTTCATTCACTGTGTGCCTGCTATCTATCTATATATCGAATGAAGTATGTGGGTTCTGTCTGGTTCAAGTTCTGTGTTCGGCCACAGCTATGCTGTTTTACGTGCGATCTGGCTGAAACCTTCAGGGTGTGTAAAGGGTGTTTAATTAGGTTAATTAGCTAATGATGTGATGTCATCAGTGATTATGTCAAAAGTGATGTCATAAGGGCGCACACACACACGCATTGTGACAAGACTGATCAGCAGGCCCAAACAGAATCTGCAGAGTTCTGCGTGCACAGATTCCGTCTGGGCCTGCTGATCAGTGAAGAATTGAGAATATAATGATCACAATATTGAGCAAAATAATTGGGCTGATCATCTTTGACATAATCCACCTTCCAGTTTTCATAGAGATTTGAAGTGATTTCTCCCCCTTGCCTCAGATCAACATGATGCTAGCCAACCTGTACAGGAAGGCTGGTCAGGAACGCTCTGCGGTGACCAGCTACAAAGAGGTCCTGAGGCAGTGTCCCCTCGCCCTGGACGCCATCATCGGTATGCATGTCCACAGAGACGCCTCCCTCCTGCTTTGGCTTGCTTACTGCTTACTAGTCTCGGTTTCCAGACGTTTGGTGAGCGGCGCCAAACAGCGCCACCTAACCACCAAACGTCTGGGAATTTACTGTTCCAAATCTGGTTCATTGAGACCGGCGAGAACGGCCGGCAGCATTTATACCTGTTGTTTATTTTACAATAATTTGTCCTACCCGGAAGTGGCCCGCTTGCTACTGTGAAGCGCTGTGAAGTCATCAGACAGCAGGCTCTGTAACGTAGCCCGGATGAAACACGTCCTATTAACAGGTTATGTTTGTTTCTAAGTGATTAATATGTTTCTCCGCAAACGTGACACCACCGGTTCTGCATGAGCGTCACTGCTCCCAGAAAGCAACACTCAACACTCATGATTGGCTCTCCGATGCAAGGCTTCCAACAGCACCACCTAACATTATGAAAAGATTGAAATAGTAATATTCTCAGTCTTACAGTAGTGAAACGGATTAAGACTGAGAGCTGAGTCTAACTGCTTACAGCACTTCCTTGCTGAAGTCAGATATCTTAAGTTGATCTTCTCTCTCTATACCAGCCATTCACAACCAGTGGGCCACGAAGGTTTTGCAAGTGGGCTGCCAAATCATTTCCAAAACATTATAATCTTTTGTCTTTAATTTTTCTCATACTTATTATTAGTATGAGAATGCATTTCTCCATTGTTGAATGATGCCGCAATTTAATTTGTAATCAATTATTTAATTAATGATTTGTTAATTAGCCTATTGCAGACAGCCCCTCACTTTTAGTTTCTGCTTTCTGTGTGCTGCTGATGGACAACTATTTTTATTGTTAAAATAAAAAGTGCTGTGAGAACACATTTTGGCCTCCGTACTGTTTACGGTCAGATGGGGGCAAAAAAAAAAACACATTCTCCCTCCCCCTGATTTCCCCCATTTTCTCCCAAATTATGTTTGACAAATTTTCCCCCTGCTGCCCCTGTTGCTGCGCCACCCTCTGCCGATCTGGGGAGAGCCGTAGACTAGCACCATGCTTCCTCCGAGCACATGCGCAGTTGCCAGCCGCTTCTTTTCACCTGACAGCGGGGAGCTTCACCGGCAGGACGTAGCATGTGGGAGGATCACGCTATTCCCACCAGTTCCCTTCCACCCCGACCAGGCGCCCTGACCGACCAGCGGAGGCGCTAGTGCAGCGACCAGGACACACACCCCGAATCCGGCTTTCCATCCCACAGACACCAGCCAATCGTGCCTGTATGGACGCCCGACCAAGTCGGAGGTAACACGGGGGTGCGAACCTGCGACCCTCCTGTTGGTAGGCAGCCACAAACATTTCTGAGATTTTCAAGTGGGCCTTGACGCAGAAAAGGTTGGGAACCGCTGACCTATACCGTTTAGGGCCAGTGATACTCAATTTGCGGCCCGCGGGCCACATGGCGCCGGCGCCCCCTGTGTGGCCCGCGATGGAATTGTGCAATTCTTTTTTTCAATATCTTTCAATAATCTATGATTTAGCTGCTAAATTGTCAAATTGCCTGCTCGCTATACCCGGGCACTTATGTATGTACTTAACCTAACTAACTTAACCTAACTAACTATCCAGTGTGCACAAGATTGTCAGACTAAACTCCGGCTGACACCCCAAAAACCTACAATCCGCTACAGAAAAATGTATATATACCGTAAATTCCGGACTATAAGGCGCACCGGTGTATAAGCCGCACCTGCAGAGTTGACTGTTTTTTACATATATAAGCCGCACCGGTCTATAAGCCGCGGGTGTTTTGATGTTTAATTACCATATGTAAGGCTTCGTGCACAGAGGGGATTGTCGGGAAAGAGATGGCTGTTTGGGGAAGCTCCCATTTATTAACATTTCAACAAAACAAAAGTCAGGTCACTAATCCCCAGACAAAATCACACATTGTGAGATGCTTAAAAATCACCATCGGCGGGAGCTTTACTCCAGATGCTGTGCAGCCAAGAACACAAGTGAAATTCGTTCTCTCGTGACCTGTGGTTCTCAACGTGATGGACGATTCACCTTTCTTGTTAACAGTCCTAGTGAGAGGCAGGTCGAACGTCAAAGGCACTTCATCCATATTTATGATCTGCTCCGGTCCGATGGAATATTCCTTGATCTTTCTTTGTGTGAATTCGCCGAAGTTTGTAATTTTCTCCTGGTAGTCGGGAGGGAGTTGCTGACACAGTCGTCCGCGCCCTGACGGACAGTCCCTTTCGTCTCGGGTTTGTGCATGATCCTTTGCTGCTGCTGCTGTTGTTGTTCCTGTCTCGCTACTGTCTCAGACATGGCTTTCAGGCTCAATCGCCGCCATCGTCGTAACACAGCCAGTTCTCCATCTTTTGAAGCATGATGTTAGATTACAACGAGCTAGTTGTGTGGCTTAGCCTTCCAAAATGTTGCTGTTAGTTTTTTAGAATGTAATACATAGAATTGGGAATGTTACATTCAATTTCATTCAGACTGTCTTTCAGGCTCAATCGCTGCCTTTTTCCCCCCGGAGCGAGGGAGGAGGGAGGGTGTTTTACCGTAGTGGCTGAGAGAGAGTAGTGGCACAGTGCTCCAATCAGGTCGCGAGGCACATTTTTTGCAACATCATCCAATCAGGGTCTCGCTCTCATAATGTCTGTCTTGCTCTCGTTCTGCCTCATACCAACATCCATAGATTTTGGAGGTTCCCGAGTGGCCGTTTGCTGGAAAAATCCATAGATAAGCCGCACCGTTATATAAGCCGCAGGGGGCAAAAAAGGCCAAAAAACGGGAAAAAAGCCGCGGCTTATAGTCCGGAATTTACGGTAGTTTGTTTATTAACTGGCCCCTGGCCTTCTATCATTTCACGAAAGTGGCCCCCGGGCAAAGCAAGTTGAGTATCCCTGCTTTAGGCTCTTGGCTAGGCTCACCCACACACACCCACACCCACCCACACACACACACACACACACTCACACACGCACACACACACACGCACACACACCCACACACACACACACACACACACACACACACCCACCCACACACCCACACACACACACACACACACACACACCCACACCCACCCACACACACACACACTCACACACACCCACACACCCACACACACACACACACACACACCCACACACACACACACACACACACACCCACCCCCACACACACACACACACACACACACCCACACCCACCCACACACACACACACACACACACCCACCCACACACACGCACGCTCTGGCCCTCTGGCCCTCTGTCTTGGAGTTTGTATTGTACCTGCTCTGTCTCTTGTGTTTCTATGTTTTGTCTCTTTTGTGCCTCAGCAGATAGTGGAAAGCTCTCTCTCATCTTGTTTCCTCTCTAGGCCTCCTCTCTCTGTCAGTGAAGGGAGCTGAGGTGGCGTCTATGACTATGGATGTGATTCAGAGTATCCCCAACCTGGACTGGCTCTCTGTCTGGATCAAAGCGTATGCCTTCATACATTCAGGGGACAACCACAGAGCTATCAACACCATTTGGTGAGCCCAGTAGTTCTCCTTTCTGCAGAGGGATGGCTTGTAAAAGTACCATTTAAAGGAGAATTTCGTTTTTTTTTAACCTGGACCCATCTCCTGGCATTAATTATGATTTGGCCACTCACCAGGCGATCTCCGCGGCGTTTCTGGCCGTCCTAGCGTTGTTTTGACATCAATAGCGTCCAAGTCAGTTGTAAAATGGAGCTGACTTGGGGCCAAGTGTGAGCCTGTCTTTCCTGCATCTAAATAGCTATTTTTATTCCCGTTTTCGCCAAATATCGTCATAATCTGATCCCTCAAGAACCACCACAGTGATATTTCGCCAAAGGCTGTTTCCTGGAGTCACACAGGGATCAAATTACCTCAAACGTGATCTCGGTCACCAAGTCTCGTGAAGTCCCGCGATACTTTCCTGCCGACTGGCCAAGTACAGGAGGACGCTTTGCGGTGGTGGTTTTAGCGCAACCTATGTGGGGTTTGGCGTAACCTATGTGGGATTCGAAATAACGAAGGTTATGCCAAACCCCACATAGGTTGCGCTAAAACCACCACCGCAAAGCGTCCTCCTGTACTTGGCCAGTCGGCAGGAAAGTATCGCGGGACTTCACGAGACTTGGTGACCGAGATCACGTTTGAGGTAATTTGATCCCTGTGTGACTCCAGGAAACAGCCTTTGGCGAAATATCACTGTGGTGCTTCTTGAGGGATCAGATTATGACGATATTTGGCGAAAACGGGAATAAAAATAGCTATTTAGATGCAGGAAAGACAGGCTCACACTTGGCCCCAAGTCAGCTCCATTTTACAACTGACTTGGACGCTATTGATGTCAAAACAACGCTAGGACGGCCAGAAACGCCGCGGAGATCGCCTTGTGAGTGGCCAAATCATAATTAATGCCAGGAGATGGGTCCAGGTTAAAAAAAAACGAAATTCTCCTTTAATGCACACATGGGCAAACTAAGGCCCGCGGGCCGGACTCAAAGAAAAACAAAACGACCACCAAAAACTCAATAAAAGGCAGAATTATGTTAATAAATCTTATCTGCTACAGCCATTGGATTTGTATCCCTATTGTATCAGGAGATTAGCAAGAATAATCACAATGGGAGAGAGGGTTAAAAGGGAGACTCCCGTGAAAATCAGGAGTGTTGGCAGTAGGGATGGGCATCGAATTTCGAATTTTCGAATAATCGTTGTTATTATCAAGGTCGACTTTTATTATTGAAATTCGAAAAAAAAAAAAAAAAAAAAAAAAGATTTTGAGTGAAATGTTGCATTGTCTCCCCTGATTCTAAGAAATCGCTTGGTTTGAGCAAGTAGAACAATTTTTATAAGCATTTTAAGCAAGGTTTATGGAAAAATGAATGGCGGATGAAATCCCATGAAGAGGGAGAGGGGGTGACACTTTGGCACCCCTTTGGCACTCAGACCTGAGCCTACTAAATATTTAATGAACCACTCATGATTGTCAAAACTGTTTTTTATTTTCGAAAATGTCAATGTCATGTAACATGTTCTTTACTTCAGTGGTGCAATGCTTGTTTGAGCTAAAAATCCACAGCAGAAGCTTTTTATATTAATTAATAAAGCCGTAGACTTAGAATCAGGGGAGACAATGCAACATTTCACTCACAAAAAAAAAAAAAAATTACATTTTTATTTTTATTTTCGAATTTCGAATTAAATTCGAATTTGGCCAGCGAATTTCGAATAGTGTTTTTGCTAGAAATGCCCATCCCTAGTTGGCAGGTATGATCTCCAATGTGTGGTCCTTCACTTACTTGATTTAAGTCAGTATGGCCCTCAGAAACTAAATGTTGCCCACCCCTGATCTATCCAGTGATATGAGCTAGTTAGCAGCGTCAAGATGTTTCTCTGCATCAATCATATTAAACGCCAGACAAAATCTTCAAAACAGATCAAGGTGTGGAAAAAGAACAGTATGGCATTTTGTCATAGAAGATGTGTAGGAACCCTCATAACAGTACACTTACACTCTTCTCCATGCTGCCTCTCCACCCAGGCGTTGTTGCTGGCCCAGTCCTGTGCCTCCCTCCCCTACTCCCCCCACGTCATGGAGCTGATGGTGCTGGAGGAAGAGGCCACGTCGCAGGAGCCCATCCCCGACCCGCTGCTGCCCAACGTGGCCAAGTTCATCACGAGTTCCCCCTCTTCCTCCAGACCATCATCCACTGTGCAAGGAAGACGGAGGATGCCCTGTGGAATGACCTGTTTGCTGCCGTGGGGAACCCCAAGGACCTGTTCAAGGAGTGTCTCATGGCTCTGGATCTTCTGGACACAGCAGCCTCGTATCTGATCATGCTGCAGCCTGCAGGTACTGATTGGTTGCTGTGGTGGTCAGACAAACACAGTTCCACTCTAACACACTATATCTATACATTGGGGTTTACAGCGAGCTTTGTAAGGATTGTCAAACATATTCAGCCTGGGACCAAAATAAAACAACAACTTCTGACTGGAACTAGGGCTGCAGCTAAGTTATTTTCATCTGTCAATTATTTTCTCCACTAATCGGTTAATTAGATATTCATTTGGTTTATAAAATGTCACAAAATGGTGAAAATTGGCAATCACTTTTCCCCCAAAGGCCAAGATGACCTCCACAAATGTCGTCTTTTGTGCTGACCAACAGTCCACAACACAAAGATAATCACTTTATTGTCATAGAAGACTAAAGAAACAGAAAATATTCACTTTTAAGAAGCTGGAACGGGATAATTTTAGTATTTTTCTTCTTAAAAATGAGTCGAAACATGAATTCATTCAAATGTTAAGAAAAAAAAAAGTAATGTCAAAAAGAAAAATATAATTGTAATTATGATGTACAGTATGTCTCTTCCCTGCTCAAAATAAATATGATAAAAAATAATAGTCTAGTGCGGCGATCCTCAAAGTCCGGACTCCGGTCCGCATCTGGACCGAGACGCCGTCCTATCCGGACCGAGCCCTATAACCTACAAATCATTGATAACTTACATTTTCACGGAGCGTTTCTATTTTAACCGGCACATGCTTTATAGTCTTAATGGTAATACTGGTTTATCTGCCAGGAAGCTCACAGACCAATGCATGCGCTGTAAATCATCACACGTGATGCTACTCGGCCATTCAAATAAGCGAATCGTTTCTCTCTGTTGCTTCGTTCTCAGTGGTGCTGCGAGAGTGTGACACACGGACGGAGGCGAGGCGAGGCGAGAGATAGTAATTTGACATGGTGTGCTCAAAAGAAACCACTCTTACATGTCCATTCATTGTTCTTACGGGCAGATCAAAACCAGTATGTCTCGTGTGAAGTGCGGTGCGATCCTGACCGGTCTATGGAAGCGCCACACATGAGCAAACACACATATACACACCAGGGCACACTCACTGCCCAACGCAACAGCATGCGAGGTTTCCATTGCAATTGCATTGATCCACAGGCAGACAGACAGGCAGACAGACAGACAGGCAGACAGACAGGCAGACAGACAGGCAGACAGACAGACAGACAGACAGGCAGACAGACAGACAGGCAGACAGACAGGCAGACAGACAGACAGACAGACAGACAGGCAGACAGACAGACAGACAGATAGATAGGGAGCTCACTTATCTCAAGAGAAAAGGTTGTTTGTTGGCTGAGTGTTAAATGTGAAATGGAGTGAAGAAAAGGGGAAACTTATTTATCTTAAATTAAAGCACTTCATTTTAACACATTGAGTGCCAGCCATTTTTTCAATCCTGTAGGTAAGTTGTGCCAGGTTTTTTTTTGAGGATTCTGGCTCATTTTACAACAGCCGAGGATTCTTTTCTGTTAAGACTTCGTGAACACCAATCATCTAAAAATAACTAATAGAATGTGTGCTTTCTCTGTCTAAAAGAGTTAGTTTGCAGAGTTAGTAGTTATGTAGATATTAGCCGTTGAGTACAGCATGGTTTTAGCGTATGAGACAGCAAGCTGAGATAATCGCAGTTTTGTGAAATTCAATCAAACAGCAGAACAGTCACCTGCCTGTGATTGTGGGTGCCCTTGGGCGAGACTGTATACTGTATTGTGTGTGTGTGTGTGTGTGTGTGTGTGTGTGTGTGTGTGTGTGTGTGTGTGTGTGTGTGTGTGTGTGTTCGCGCGTTGCTCCGCGGCTCTGGGGGGAGGGGATCTCTGTCCGTTCTTTGCCCCTGCGGCGTGTCTGTCTCCCGCTCTGTGTGTGCTCTCTCTCTCTCTCTCTCTCTCTCTCTCTCTCTCTCTCTCTCCTCTCTCTCTCTCTCTCTCGGGACTGGGGGGAGGGGGAGAGAGAGGGAGAGAGTGTGTGTGTGTCTCCGGGCTCCTCCCTCCGTCTGTGCTGCGGGGGAAGGATTCTCCGCGGCCGTCTGGACTGTAAAACAGTTTCTTGAGGTTTGAGTAAGCTTTTGCGATTCTGGTCTTATTTATGCGCGGGGGTGCTCGAGTGTGTGTGTGTGCGCGCGCGCGCGCGGTGTGTGTGTGTGTGTGTGTGTGTGTGTGTGTGGGATCGAGGGAGTTTTCGCCGAGCTGCTTCCTTGAAAATTACACTGTGGCTTTCTCCAGCGCGCTGGCTGGCTGCTCTGGCTGTGGCTGGCTGTGGCTTCTCTCTGTCTTGGGAGAGAACTGTCGCCACTTAGTGGTCGGTAAAATAGATTATACACATTCTCTTCCTCCCAATAGTGATATAGAAGACGTAAAAGGAGTTGATTGATGTCCCACCGTCAAAAAAAAAAAATGTTTATGTAAGACGAGATAGCTCGTCTATGGCACTTAACCGTTGGATTATGTAAGACGAGATATCTCGGCTATGGCACTCAACGTGTTAAGATGCTAATTTTTCCAAAGCACTCTGTTGTATGTTATTTTTAAATGCATTATTTTACTTGAAATGAGAAAAGAACATTTATTTATTATAGTAGGCTAGTTATGTATAATTAATCCAGTTAAATATGAAAACTGTAAATAAGCATTGTTGATGTTTATTTTGATTTAACAGTCAGTTGTTGACTACATACAGACATTGTACCATTAGGCTACTTCAATCATTGAGTTCAATGGCACTGAATCATAGCGTAAGCTACGTTACAATGTTCCGGACCTTTGCTTGAGGAAATCTTCTCTAACTGGACCTCTTTGAATTTTAATTGAGTGCCCCTGGTCTAGTGCATCCTGGTGGCTCACCTGGTAGCACGCCTACGACGGAGGCTTGGTGCTTCGCGCAGCCGACGCAGGTTCAAATCCCACCCGAGGTTCTTAAACGATGAATTGATTAACTTTCTGTCGATCGACTAATCATCAGGGAGAAGGGGGAAGAGGGTGAAGAGAGAGAGGGAGAAGGGGGGAGAGAGGATGAATAGAGAGAGGGAGAAGGGGGGAGAGAGGAGGAAGAAAGAGAGGGAGAAGGGGGGAGAGAGGATGAAGAGAGAGAAGGGGGAGAGAGGAGGAAGAGAGAGAGGGAGAAGGGGGGAGAGAGGATGAAGAGAGGGGGAGAGAGGATGAATAGAGAGAGGGAGAGAGGATGAATAGAGAGAGGGACAAGGGGGGAGAGAGGATGAAGAGAGAGAGGGAGAAGGGGGGAGAGAGGATGAAGAGAGAGAGGGAGAAGGGGGAGAGAGGAAGAAGGGGGAGAGAGGATGAAGAGAGAGAGGGAGAAGGGGGGAGAGGATGAAGAGAGAGAGGGAGAGGGAGAAGGGGGAGAGAGGATGAAGAGAGAGAGGGAGAAGGGGGGAGAGAGGATGAAGAGAGAGAGGGAGAAGGGGGAGAGAGGAGGAAGAGAGAGAGGATGAATAGAGAGAGGGAGAAGGGGGGAGAGAGGATGAAGAGAGAGAAGGGGGAGAGAGGAGGAAGAGAGAGAGGGAGTAGGGGGAGAGAGGATGAATAGAGAGAGGGAGAAGGGGGAGAGAGGAGGAAGATAGAGAGGGAGAAGGGGGAGAGAGGAGGAAGAGAGAGAGGGAGAAGGGGGAGAGAGAAGCAAACTATTTTTTGCAGATCTCAAATGCAGGTAAAACACTGGGATTAGTGAGAATGTTGCTAAAAGGAGGAGAGAGCGATGTGCGCCCTGGATGCTGTCATCCTCTGATCAGTGTGCCCTGCAGCCTGGATGCTGTCATCCTCTGATCAGTGTGCCCTGCAGCCTGGAGGCTGTCATCCTCTGATCAGTGTGCCCTGCAGCCTGGATGCTGTCATCCTCTGATCAGTGTGCCCTGCAGCCTGGAGGCTGTCATCCTCTGATCAGTGTGCCCTGCAGCCTGGATGCTGTCATCCTCTGATCAGTGTGCCCTGCAGCCTGGATGCTGTCATCCTCTGATCAGTGTGCCCTGCAGCCTGGATGCTGTCATCCTCTGATCAGTGTGCCCTGCAGCCTGGATGCTGTCATCCTCTGATCAGTGTGCCCTGCAGCCTGGATGCTGTCATCCTCTGATCAGTGTACCCTGCAGCCTGGAGGCTGTCATCCTCTGATCAGTGTGCCCTGCAGCCTGGAGGCTGTCATCCTCTGATCAGTGTGCCCTGCAGCCTGGAGGCTGTCATCCTCTGATCAGTGTGCCCTGCAGCCTGGAGGCTGTCATCCTCTGATCAGTGTGCCCTGCAGCCTGGAGGCTGTCATCCTCTGATCAGTGTGCCCTGCAGCCTGGAGGCTGTCATCCTCTGAAACACTTTATGTCCTGATGTGCTCTTCAAAGTGGAAATTCGTTCAATAGCAACACATTTTCCTTCTGAGCTTTTCAAATGTGTTTCTGCTGGTTTTATTAGACTAATTCCGACACCTGCGGAGTAACATAATTCATTTGAGAATTGTGAGGACGGATTTTTTCCTTCTGCTCGCGTTTCCCCCTTCTGCAATGTATGCAGGTCCTAAGCAGTAGCCTATGGGAGGAATGATTTTGTCTAGTGTGCTGGAGGATTCAACTAGTCTTTTTGTTTTGTTCATGTGTTTTTTCACAAACCTAGTTTAACTCTCTGTCTTCAGGACATAAACACAAACCTAGTTTAACTCTCTGTCTTCAGGACATAAACACAAACCTACGGTAGTTTAACTCTCTGTCTTCAGGACATAAACACAAACCTAGTTTAACTCTCTGTCTTCAGGACATAAACACAAACCTAGTTTAACTCTCTCTGTCTTCAGGAACCCAGCTCAACCGGGGGCTTTGAGTTCTTCAGAAATCGCAGCATCAGCCTGTCTCAGTCAGCAGACGCCATCGCGACGGGCAAGTTCAACCTGCAGAAGACCTTCAGCATGCCCAGTGCACCTTCTGCTAAATGGTACAGGCACACACACATGCGTACGCACACGCACACGCACACGCACGCACACACACACACACACACACACACACACACACACACACACACACACACACACACACACACACACACACACACACACACACAGAGGTACTTGTAGTATGACCACCTGCACAAATCACAAGTTTGTGGGTGTATTGTTAAATAGATCAGTTTGAAAGAAAAGCTAATCCTTGGTTATGTCCAACAATAGTTTTTGGAAGATTGCTGTTTGAAAAGTGTTTCTGCTCCTGGGTTTTCGCATGTACAGTACTGTGCGAATGACACATGTCAAATGAAGATGGTTTCAAAAATAATGAAATGGAAAGTTTCTAAATGTCAAAAGATATACTATGTAAGGGTTAATGCACGACGAGGTGTCCATTATCACTTTTTAAGGGACGACGTGGAGGCGTGAACCGGTCTGAGGCGAAGCAGAGGATGGTTTGCCTCCGCGAAGTCCCTTAAAAAGTGATAATGGACACCTCGAAGTGCATTAACCCGCTTATACCATGGTCACTTGCCAAAGAAACAAAACAAGACCATTCATTTAAATTTCCATGCATTTTGCAATCAAAATGTAGTTTTCAATCATAACCTTGAATATGAGTTGAGAACCCCGGCGAGACAAAATAGTCCCCTCGGCTGCTCAATATTAGGCTATCATTGGATAAAATGGCCGCTTAGTGCCTGCTGCACCTGGCACAATTCTCGAGTCAAGCTAACTAATAATTTGGCCAATTGTAGCCTATTTAACAACATACAAAATAAAACGGCAATGTCTAAGAATGCAACGCCATGTAACTGTGTTGTTTAAACTCGCATTCCAGGGAATTGCGTTAACGTCTGCGGGTCTTATAAGATGTAAATGGCGCGAGGCTGGAGTAGAGTGAAAACTATCTGCATTCAGTATTTTGGAGTCCAGGTATGTTTTGTACAAGGACGTCTCTCAGTGTGTTGCTGTTAAAGGAGAATTTCGTTTTTTTTCAACCTGGACCCTATTTTCCACACTGTATGTGTCTAAGGGACTCATCACACTGTATGTGTCTAAGGGACTCATCACACTGTATGTGTCTAAGGGACTCATCACACTGTATGTGTCTAAGGGACTCATCACACTGTATGTGTCTAAGGGACTCATCACACTGTATGTGTCTAAGGGACTCATCACACTGTATGTGTCTAAGGGACTCATCACACTGTATGTGTCTAAGTGACTCATCACACTGTATGTGTCTAAGTGACTCATCACACTGT
Organism: Poromitra crassiceps; assembly: GCF_964638095.1. Classification (NCBI taxonomy): domain Eukaryota; kingdom Metazoa; phylum Chordata; class Actinopteri; order Beryciformes; family Melamphaidae; genus Poromitra; species Poromitra crassiceps. The sequence continues at coordinate 14,550 of NW_028151047.1, read as the reverse complement.
ATGTATCTAAGGGACTCATCACACTGTATGTGTCTAAGGGACTCATCACACTGTATGTGTCTAAGGGACTCATCACACTGTATGTGTCTAAGGGACTCATCACACTGTATGTGTCTAAGGGACTCATCACACTGTATGGACTCATCACACTGTATGTATCTAAGGGACTCATCACACTGTATGTGTCTAAGTGACTCATCACACTGTATGTATCTAAGGGACTCATCACACTGTATGTGTCTAAGGGACTCATCACACTGTATGTGTCTAAGGGACTCATCACACTGTATGTGTCTAAGGGACTCATCACACTGTATGTGTCTAAGGGACTCATCACACTGTATGTGTCTAAGGGACTCATCACACTGTATGTGTCTAAGGGACTCATCACACTGTATGTGTCTAAGTGACTCATCACACTGTATGTGTCTAAGGGACTCATCACACTGTATGTGTCTAAGGGACTCATCACACTGTATGTGTCTAAGGGACTCATCACACTGTATGTGTCTAAGGGACTCATCACACTGTATCTAAGGGACTCATCACACTGTATGTGTCTAAGGGACTCATCACACTGTATGTATCTAAGGGACTCATCACACTGTATGTGTCTAAGGGACTCATCACACTGTATGTGTCTAAGGGACTCATCACACTGTATGTGTCTAAGGGACTCATCGTAACATATTTCTTTCAAATTGGTCGAGTACTCACCGAGATAGCCTTGTTTACAGCTGGAGCAATGTGCTCAAACAACTACACAGTGTAACTACACAGGGCAATCCTGCACCACATCTTCAATACACGTTCGCTAATAAAACTGCTTGTTTTGCCGTCTGCGGGAAGGCTCAAACTGTCAATAGTGTTTGGCAACATGGAAACGACTCTATACATGAGTATTATTCTCCAGGGTTTACTGTGGGACAGAGAAAATGTGCATATGAAGAGGAGAGAGAGAGAAAGGAGGACAGCACAGCGCTGTTGACACAGTGCAAGCTTCCCTGCTCCTCTCTCTCTTCTTCTTCTTCTTCTTCTTTTTGATTTCCGGCAGTGTAGACGCTACTAGGCGTATTACTGCCCTCCACAGTTCAAATGAAATTTGATGTCTTCTTTATAGTGGAATCTATTTACAGTGTTCATCATGTATCCACCCATAGTGCTCCCATTCACTCTATATATATCCATTCTACTGCTCAGTCATCGGGAACTCATCCCTCAGCGCCTTCTCAATCTCCTCTCCGGAAATGTCCACAACATTCAAAAACCTTCTAGCTGCATCCATCATCATCTTAATCTTTTCCTTTTTTCCCTTGATCTGCTCTGTACAATTAATCACCATGGCCATAAATGTCAAAAATCATTTTTTGTTCACACTAATGTTTTGTTCAACTCCCTTCTGTTTCTTCTCTGATTCCTTTTCAATTTCTTTCATTTTATCGCTCTCATTCTCCACTCTTTTAACAGCTTCAGCATATGACATACCCTTCTCTTTTACCCTAATCTGTTTCACTTTCACCTCATTTACTCTCCTTGGGCACTGTTTTGAACCCGCATAATGATCCCCATCACAGTGTAGGCACTTCGCCTCGTCTTCCTCTAAACACTTGTCTCTCTCACACTCCTTTCCCCCACATCTCGCACATCTCCTGACCCCTCTACACACAGCAGCACCATGACCATATTCTTGACAGCAATAACATCTCAACGGTGCTCTTTCAAACGGCCTTACCCTATAACAACAATAATCCACATACACTCTCTCAGGCAACTCTCCATCAAAGGTCAAACACACAGACAAACTCTCCTCCCTTTCCCCCTCATGATATCGTGTCAATCTCCACGCATCCAGCACACCCTCCACACACTCAAACTCCACAGTCCCTACCGACAGAGGCACACCACTCACCACACCCCTCTTCCTTACCTCAGATCCAAGTACAAAACATGTTACCCTAGCACATTCACCTCCATTAGCCTTACTTCTATACCACTTTATTCCTTCTACAGCTTTGTCTCTGCTTTTCTGACACACACTCGATTATTACTAATCCGCTTCTTGCTACTCTAACTGACCGCACCTCCCCAAGTTCCCTCTCCACAAACTTCCCTACTTTATATTGATCACTAAATATACCATCCACTTTCGCTTCCGCCCTCATCCCCACTACAAACTCCTGCTTCTTCCTCACTGCTCGACTACACTCACTATCCGAACCTAACCCTTTCCTCACTTTCTTCACTGACTGACTTATGCCACTTGAAACACTGGACAAACTTTTGCGTTTATTCTCTATTCCCCTTTTATCCTGATCATTTTCCATTTCGCTCTCGCTCTCACTCTCACTCTCCGACGCCATTTTTTCCTTCGAGCACGACCTCCTCTCTCTCTCTCTCTCTCTCTCTCTCTCTTATCTCGCCTGTTCACGCCCATTTTCTCTGTCCGGAGAGTCGAATTGTCATGGAAAATTATTGATCAAATGCTTATTGATTGATTAGTTATTAGCTATGGCAATTCCATGCTGTATTTAGTGAACTGTGTTCTTCAGTCATTGCAGGAGATTGCTGTACAGAATAGTTTCTGTGAGAACATATGTCTTGTTTTGGGAAGTGTCTATGGGAATAGAGGTTCCTGTGGGAACCTGTGTCTTGTTGTGACTATAGACTGGATTTGTTATGTATTCTAGTGAACATCAGATTAACTATGGACGTCATGGAGAAGTACTGAGTTGGAGGGAGGTTGAATGAATGGATCCAGAAGAGGGCGGGCGATAGTTTCAGTATATGATGTGAAGTAAACAATAATGCGGGGCTCTTGCATTGTCAAATGTAGACAAGAGGAGACCTCCGTGCACGGAGAGATGATTGTGGAAATAAAGAAAACCTCCTATGAACATTTAAAACGGATATCTAATTATTGATGAATCGGCAGGACATTGCAGTGGATTTTTTCCTCCACAGTTTCCATGTTGCCAAACACTATTGACAGTGGCTCTTAACTCATTGAGTGCCAATGACGACTATCGTCGCCATTAACTCAATGAGTTAATGGCTCAGAGCCGGCTTCTGTCAGGGGAGGGAAATCTCCGAAACGAAAATCAAAATTGTAAATAAGAGTTATTTTTGATAAACTGAGCACACAGGGGTGATTTAAATACCGTAGTTACTTTGACCGACTCAATTTTGTTCTCAACTTAGAAAAGTGCCATATTAACCCTTAACGGGGGTATAGAGCTCAAACAGCTCTCTTGATAACTCTGTTGAAACTATGGCGCATTGATATGAATGGTGAACAGACCATTTGGCTGAACGACTTTACCAACTGTACATTATCACTTTTTAATGGACACCTTGCAGCCAATCAGAATCGAGTATTCACCCAGACCATGGTATAATTAAGCAATATAGCATGAGAGCAAGTGTGTTGTGGAGAATATATCCCGCTGATAAGCTGTTATCCCACGAGGCCGCAGGCCGAGTGGGATAACAGCTTATCAGCGGGATATATTCCACAACACCACGCAGCTCGAGTGCTATATTGCTTTTATAAAACGGTTTCCAAGTATAATAATATAATAATAATAATACTATAATTCCGACTGGCATGGTTTTTCTTTAAGAGTCAGTTGAAACACTACTGTAAGGCGGGACCTCTAGCAAGAAGATAGACATGCGGGTGATTTCATTGGATCGTTCTGGAGACTGAAGTCGACATTGGCCAATCCTGGCGCTTGCTGAGAAGCTGAGAGCTTTTTGCAAAGCCCGACAGCAGAGCCGTATGCCGACACCAAGTAACTTTACGTCTTATTTAGAAATGCGGGGTTAAGAGTGAGGGCGCGCGAGAGAGGGGTTAAGACATTAACCCGCGTCTATTCTTGTACAAAACATCATTTTCTGCGAAGTATTAGTAAAGTTATAAGCGAAGATCGATTCACAAGGATCTGACAGCTGTCTCCGCCATTTGTTTTTTTTTAAACCAAAGGCAAATTAGTCAGGCGCTAATTATGCTAAATCAATTTGGACCCGGCGGTAAAGGGAAGACCCGGCGGCAATTAGAGTACAGGCGCTTATTGGAAGAATTACGGTATATAAACATCTAAGACATTTGATATAAAAACTCTTGCGTGCCTAAGAATTTTGCACAGTACTTGTACTGTATATATTCCATGTTATGTATACAAACTAATACAGTATCTATCTATCTATATATCAAATTAAGTATGTGAGCTCTGTTTGTTTGTTTCAAGTTCTGTGTTCGGCCACAGCTCTGCCGTTTTACGTGCGATCGGGCTGAAACCTTCAGGGTGGGCAAAGGGCACCCGTGCGTGTGGGTGACGTGACGGAGCCTGATTTTTGTATTAGGCTAATTGGGTAATGATGTGATGTCATCTGTGATCATGTCAAAAGTGATGTCATAAGGGGGCACAAACACACACACACACACACACACACACACACACAAGGAGGCATTGTGATGATAAGATTGATCCAGGGCTCCAGAGTGCGTGTAAATACACACATTTTCCCACCTTAAATTCGGCCAGTGCTGTAAATATTTTTAGAACACGCACCAGCGCACCCTGGAATTTATAGCGTCTTTTCCCCCCTCCTAGCCATGTGCTTTGGCATGTGCTTTTGCAAAGATCCGCCGCGCTCTGTCTCTGATTCGCTCATATAAGTGTCAAATCCCTCTTGAAGAAAAGCGGGTTAGACGTCAATCCAACCTACAGTCGTGCAAATCGCGCATGCACAAGGTACAATACAATAACGTTATTATTGGGGTAATAGTATTTTAAGCATAAATAAAACATGCAACAAATTCAAATAGTTATTAAGCTATTCAGATCGATTGAATCAATCTGAATATAACTGTTACAATTTGTTGCATGTCTTGTATAGGGCCCTGACTATAGAATCTGTTATCATTTATTATTCCGTTTTATTTTTTCATGATCATTTTCAGTTTTAATGTGGAGCATTGATAATGAGTACTATCTGAAACCTGGGTTTAGGCTGTTGAGCTGAATGTGTTACGCAGATTAAAAAAAGAAGAAAAATAAAAAATGCAACAAAAAAGGCATTGGCTGCTCTCGGGTAACAGTGTGGCAGCTTTATTCCTGTTTACAGTCATTTACACAATGTGTTAAGATTGGTTATCAGATTTACCAATGTGGGAACTGACAAAAAAAAGTAACTCTTAAAATGTATTGTAGAAGGAATCTCCTGCGCTTCAGCTCCTCCACAGAGGGAGGTCGGTGCTCTCAGAACAGGACAAAACAATGCAAAAAGATCAATGGGCCACTTCAAAAAAGACTAACCCAATGAGTGAGCTGGAGCACACAAAGTCACTTCAATACATTTAAAATGCTTAAAATGTATTATTGCGTTGCCAAAAGGCGCGGTGTAAAATTTTGGGTGCACCTAAATTATGTGCTGGTGCACCTAAATTAAAAAGTAAGGTGCACCAGTGCACCCAGTGCCTAGTGCCTGTCATCTGGCAGAATTTCTAGCCCATAAACTAACTACTAACTTGGCCAATTATGCAAACTAAATCAAACGGTAATGTCTAAGAATGCAAAGAAATGTAACTGGCTCGTTAAAAGTCGCAGGGGTCAGGGGTCGCACCTCGGAGATTCCAGGCCGACGTGCTGCACTCTCCGCTCAGCAACACGAAGGCAGCTGGCTGCCTGCGGCTCGCTGAGCTCCACTCAGCCACTAACCTCGTGTCAGCAGACTCTTCCCGAGGAGAGCGCCACAACACGCTGAATCCCACTCGATTTGGAGGCGGAACATGCCAGGATTGGCCAAAGCCCAATCTAGTCCCCAGAATTGTCAAATAAAATCATCGACATACTACTATGACCCGCCTCTCAACCTGTCATCTCAGACAAGTTATATTTTCAGTCTGAAGCGGACTGCGACGCACGGGTTCAGTTCCACTTTAAGTAATGACAGCTTATCATTTAATAAAGCACAGCTAAAACGAACTCCACTTACACTTGAAGGTTTGCCATGCTGCTATCCTCCTGGCTGTGTAGTCCTGCTTTGGGGCGGGCGGAGCGAGTTCTCTAACGTTAGTTAGTAACCTAACTAGCCGGCTGCAGTCCAGATTAGAGTCAGGTAGGATGCTTCCTACTATTGTTCAAAAGTGACTTTCCTGACTCCGTACAAACAACTGGCTGCACTGAAATGAACTCATGCTTTTTTACACTATTGACTTCTAAAATAAAAGTGAAAAGAAAGTGATGATGTTTGTTATTCAGCAAATGGGCGTTTCACTTTTTTCTCTTGCGGGAGGTTTTGTGGGCGTGTCCATTGGAGGAAGTTTGGGGGGAGAGCTTCGTTCTTCTTGGTTGATTGGAAGGGTCGCAAGGTATTATTGGATATCCTAACCCACCAAAGGTACCATTGTATGGTTCCTCAAAAATTGGCTAAAAACAGGTACCTAGAAAGGTTGCAAATTCAGTGAACCTATGTATCAAACTGGTTTCAGACGGCCTAATTACAACTTCCTACCTAGAAATGCCACCTATAGAGCTCGTTCACTTGAGAATCAGACAGGCCCATTGTGAAATGAATAGGGGTGTCACGATACACTCAGTTCACGATACGATACGTATCACGATACTGGGTTCACGATAACGATACGATACGATACGATTTTAACAATATTTTTTTAAACTTGAATAATGACAATATATGACTGGAAAAGTAGTATTTTATTTGAAATGCACAAATACAAAACATGCTGTTGTGGGAAATTGTTATTACAATAACAACTAGAAAAAACATGAGATTGGAGATAAGGCTTATCTTGAAATAGAATGAGTTACACCGTCACTTAGATTTACTTTGAACTAAAAGGTTTCTCAGCAGTATAAATTCTCATTATGCATCTTTAGTTTTTCTTCAAACTCAAACAACAAGACTTTTCTTAATCTATTTTTTATGCATCTTCAGTTTTTCCTGTCAAGTAAACAGTTTTGCCAGAAACTCAATTGAATGGTTTTTCTCCTGTATAACTTCTCATGTGTCTCTTCAGAGACTTGTTCAACTGAACTACTTTCCACACATTGAACTTCAACAAACAAAGATGTTTCTTAGTCTATTTTTTGAAGAAAAAAAAAAGTTTTTTTTTTTTTTTTTTTTTTTTTTTTTTTTGCGATATGAGATTTCATCTCAACGATACATATCGTGACGTTTTACTATCGCGAAATTTCGTGGGACGATATATTGTGACACCCCTAGAAATGAATGATGATATATTGCTCAACCTCTCTTTCCCTCTGCATGAGGTCTGGCTGTGATGCGACTCCCCCTGCTCTCCCCCTCCCAGCCAGCAGGTGATGCTGAGACACATTTTCCTCTACTTAATACATTTACTAACGGCACATTTTCTTCTTCCTCTCTCTGTCCTTTCCAGTTGGGACGTGGAGTTTGTGGAGAACATGTACATCCACATGATGTTCTGGCGTCAAGCCCGTGACCTCCTGGAGCAGGAGCACCTGCGGGACCTGGGCTGCTTCTCGGCCCAGCTGGGCTTCAAGCTCATCGGCTGGTTGTGTCGCGAGCGGAACCGTGTGGCCCACGTCGAGGACTTTGTCACGGCGCTGAAGAGGCTCCACAAGGACTTCCTTATTGATGATGTACACTAGGCCCCCTCATCACAAACACAACCCACCCTCTGACGCCCTCATCACAAACTCAACCTCGCCCTCTGACCCCCTCATCACAAACACAACCTCACCCTCTGACCCCCTCATCACAAACACAACCTCGCCCTCTGACCCCCTCATCACAAACACAACCTCGCCATCTGACCCCCTCATCACAAACACAACCTCGCCATCTGACCCCCTCATCACAAACACAACCTCGCCATCTGACCCCCTCATCACAAACACAACCTCGCCATCTGACCCCCTCATCACAAACACAACCCACCCTCTGACCCCCTCATCACAAACACAACCTCGCCATCTGACCCCCTCATCACAAACACAACCTCGCCATCTGACCCCCTCATCACAAACACAACCTCGCCATCTGACCCCCTCATCACAAACTCAACCTCGCCCTCTGACCCCCTCATCACAAACACAACCCACCCTCTGACCCCCTCATCACAAACTCAACCTCGCCCTCTGACCCCCTCATCACAAACACAACCTTGCCCTCTGACCCCCTCATCACAAACACAACCTCGCCCTCTGACCCCCTCATCACAAACACAACCTCGCCCTCTGACCCCCTCATCACAAACACAACCTCGCCCTCTGACCCCCTCATCACAAACACAACCTCACCCTCTGACCCCCTCATCACAAACACAACCTCACCCTCTGACCCCCTCATCACAAACACAACCCACCCTCTGACCCCCTCATCACAAACACAACCTCACCCTCTGACCCCCTCATCACAAACACAACCTCACCCTCTGACCCCCTCATCACAAACACAACCTCACCCTCTGACCCCCTCATCACAAACACAACCCACCCTCTGACCCCCTCCTCACAAACACAACCCACCCTCTGACCCCCTCATCACAAACACAACCCACCCTCTGACCCCCTCATCACAAACACAACCTCACCCTCTGACCCCCTCATCACAAACACAACCCACCCTCTGACCCCCTCCTCACAAACACAACCTCACCCTCTGACCCCCTCATCACAAACACAACCCACCCTCTGACCCCCTCATCACAAACACAACCCCGCCCTCTGACCCCCTCATCACAAACTCAACCCACCCTCTGACCCCCTCCTCACAAACACAACCCACCCTCTGACCCCCTCATCACAAACACAACCCACCCTCTGACCCCCTCATCACAAACACAACCCCGCCCTCTGACCCCCTCATCACAAACTCAACCCACCCTCTGACCCCCTCATCACAAACACAACCCACCCTCTGACCCCCTCATCACAAACACAACCCACCCTCTGACCCCCTCATCACAAACACAACCCACCCTCTGACCCCCTCACACAAACACAACAATCAATGCTCAAAACAAATATGACATTATACAAGACAATTTCCTACGGAAATGAATATTGAAGTGTTTAGGTTTTCCGTCTTTGTGGATGAGGAGCAGTTTGCTGGGCGTTTCTCCTCTGGAGCTGTACTTTCACTCAGAGAGCAGTGGAGGGCGCCCCTTCCCTCCTGTGTGTACAGTTCAAAGTAGTGTCTGTTTCCTCACTCAGAAGAAACATGACTTCTGGGTCAAGGAGGGCAGACATCCTCAATGCAGTGTGAAGATACTCTCCTGTACAATTACCTTTTCTACTTATGTTTGGTTTTCTACTTCTACTCTTCCTCTCTTGTACATAAAGACCAATACATTCTTTTTTTAAACAGTACTGGCTGGTTTTCAGGGTTCCTTCCTACACATTTCCTATTTCAAAATTCCATACTTTTCCAGACTCAAATTTCCAGAATTCTCTGTCGGACCATATTTGACAACTGAGTACACAAGGGTGTCACTTTGTGTTGAAAAGGTGGTGGGGACATGTCCCCATTCTAAAGGACACCTATGGCCCACAGCACAATTTGGAGGTGAGCCTCAGTGAAAGCTTGGACTTTGAAGACCTTCTCAAGTGAACACTGAGAAGCTCTGACACAAATGACTTGACCATGTGAGACTGACCGGCACGAGTCATCCTTCCAAAAATGCTGAACAGATGACACATGACAGACATAATACCATGAGTGTTTTGCTCTTTTGAAAGCCTGTGTCAACAACCTTTTAGTGAGTGTTCTTTGTTGAGCTCTGTGTAACCATAGTGTCAACATACCTATATATATTGTAGGGTACCATAGCACAACATCTGAATACTTTCCCAGACAAAGAAATGTGTTTATTCATATGTCAGTTGAGACATAGACTCAGCCCTCAGTCTTAATCCGTTTCACTCCTGTAAGACTGAGAATATTACTATTTAAATCTTTGCATAACGTTAGGTGGCGCTGTTGGAAGCCTTGCATCGGAGAACCAATCATGAGTGTTGTGGGCGGGCCTGCTTTCTGGGGGCAGTGACGCTCATGCAGAACCCGTGTCTCGCAAAACATCGCCGCGTTTGCGGAGAAACATATTAATCACTTAGAAACAAACATAACCTGTTAATAGGACGTGTTTCATCCGGCCCCGGCGGCTAGAGGTCTTTTCCCCAGCGATAAGCCCGACTCCCGAGGCTACAGAGCCTGCTGATGACTCACAGTAGCAAGCGGACCACTTCCGGGTAGGAAACATTATTGTAAATTATAAAACGGCTCTCTCAAATCAAGCAATCTGATTGGTTCACAGCCATTGTATAATTCCAGTAACCGAGTTCAATAACCCATGGCCATGGGTTATTGGTTGCCATGGCAACTCTCTTACTAAGAGAGTAATAATAAGGCTTACCTCAAATGACAACGTAGAAAAAAAAATGGCGGAGACAGCTGTCAGATCCTTGTGAATCGATCTTCGCTTATAACTTTACTAATACTTCGCAGAAAATGATGTTTTGTACAAGAATAGATGCGGGCTAATGTCTTCTTTGCAAAAGAAAGGCTGTTAACCCCGCATTTAACCCCGTTAAAGTTGGTGTCGGGCTTTGCAGAAAGCTCTCAGCTTCTCAGCAAGCGCTGAGAATGCAGCGCTGCGCTCGAGCTGCGTGTCGGGCTTTCCAGAAAGCTCTCAGCTTCTCAGCAAGTGCCAGGATTGGCCAATGTCAACTTCAGTCTCCAGAACGATCCAATCAAATCACCCGCACGTTCTTGCGGTCCCGCCTTACAGTAGTGTTTCAACTGACTATCAGAATACCATGCCAGTCGGACTTATAGTATTATTATTATTATTATATTATCATACTTGGAAACCGTTTTATAAAAGCAATATAGCACTCGAGCTGCGTGTGTTGTGGCATATATCCCGCTGCTCAGCAGTTATCCCACTCGGCCTGCGGCCTCGTGGGATATTTGCCACAACTCAGGCTCTCATGCTATATTGCTTAAATAAACAACAGGTATAAACTCTCTTTGCAGCACATCAGTGTCTTGCTCTATATTGGAACTATGAAACATTGCATTGCTGCTACCAAATAAAATTCTAATAATAAATGTAGGCGTGTCTGCTGCCGGCCGTTCTCACCGGGCTCTGACAGACAGTTTCTGACAGTGAAATTCCCAGACGTTTGGTGGCGCAGCTCACCAAACGTCTGGGAGCCGAGACTACTGACAACCAAGCTCTCGGATGTGCGTGCCATTATCGCTGCTGTAAATTACGATATCCCTGGAATGCGCATTTTAACGAGCCAGTTACATTTCTTTGCATTCTTAGAGATTATAGTTTTAGTTTTTTGTTCATGTTTCTAACAATTGGCCAAGTTAGTAGTTAGTTTATGGGATAGGAATTCTGCCAGATGACAGGCACTAGGCGCCATTTTCTACTTCATTTGGAAGAGAAAATGATCCAGAAATGAAGATTTGATTGACAGCTGCATGTCGTGATATGATTGGTTGAAATGGGGTAGAAATTTGATAGTACTGGGTGACGTCAGCAAACTGTAAATTACTGTTATCAATGAAATCTTGAAAAATGAACTTTTGATGTGAAAAAGTGTGAAAAACTAAAGAAATTAGATTGTTGTGATTTTTGTTTGCATAGGCTACATTATTAAAGGTGCCCTGCATACCCAGGTATTTGAACTAAAAGAAAAGAAAAGTCATTTTTGGGTTCAGCTCGACTTTAAACTAATTCAATTAGGCCAAATCTGGTACCCTGTACTTATAGCCTATGTAAGATTAGATGACATTGTCTTTAAACAGTAGCCTAATGTTGACTTGCGAGCTGTCTCTCACCACCCAACCCCCCTCCCCCCTCCCCCGCCGCTCGCTCTCACTGACGTTATATACGTGAGACAAGGGAACGAGGCTTCATAGATTTTAGGCTCATTGGTAGAGCATTTGTCTCGTAAACCGAGGATTTCTGGTTCGAGAGGAGACACGAGCGCCGCTCCCGTGAGGTGGGGAGGCGAGGCATTTGCCGCCGGGGGGGGCATTTCTCGGCATAACACCTGGATTGGCCAGGAGCAAGTCTTTTTTCTTCTTTTGACAGCTGGAATCTCCCACAGCTCCCACACCACAAATCGCTGGTCACGCAGCCCAGCGATTTCATGAACCAACTTGCTCTTGATAGCGGACATTGAAATTAATAATTAGTGTATTAACGCCAATGAAAACGTAACACAAGCTTTTAACACACAATCGATTTTTAAACATTTATTTCAAAACATCATTGTAAAATTCAGGCCTTTAGCCAAAGCTTCAATAACAGAGCTCAGCTGACAGTTTAACCTGCAAATGAAAACTATAAAAAATATCAAATTAGCACATAAGCCTATGCCTTCTCACAGGAATGGTGTCCCTGCAACAGACATGGACATATTATGAGATGGACTGAGCATTGGTCCCGTTCAGTGAAGCCGCTGCATGTTAGATCGCCGCTCTGGCGGTTGAATCCAGTATTAGGTCACAAGGCCCGCCTCCCCATGTTAGTGGATGGGAAAATCACAACCGAAATAATCACAGTAGGATAATTTTTTTCCAAAGGTGGTTTGTATCATTTTAGATAGTCATTATCATGCTAATGCCTGTGCAAGTGGTAATTTTTCTGCTCAGTTTGTTTTTAAGTAGTTATTTGACATATAAAAAGGCATAAAAATGGATGATTGACAGCTGTGGCAGCCAGTCTCAAGCCGTCATTGGCTGGACAGGCTCTGCACATTATAGATCTATCGTCATAGACAAGACACACGGCTTCATGTTATCTAACGCTCCCTGGAAGTCGGGTGGCTCATGGGTTGGCTGTGCTGGCTACCAGACATCAATGGACCGCAATAAAAAGAACATTGTTTTGAGAAAGGTGCGCGAGGAATTAACGTTGGTTGGGGACTGAAGTAAGTTCAGAAAATATGTGTTTTATGAGTTACTCCAGCTATGTTATAGGTACACAATGGTTTTAACATGCAGGCTAGCAATGGCGTTAGCCGCTTTCGCTAGTCAGCTGTTTTTCATTATTTATCGGCTTAATATAACTTAACAACCGATAACGATAGCTGGAATAACACAATAATAGACACATATTTTCAGAACTGACCAGGTTGTCCAACTGACAGGAAATGTGTTTTATAACGTTAACTCCCGTCCCGGCTATAAAATGGGGCCTGGCTAGTACACAACCGCCAGCCATTAGCTAATCGCTAACGGGTTAGCGTCACATATAAACAGAGGTTTTATTTTTGGTAATGTTTTTATATGGATATGGGAAATGCTTTGACTGTGGGGATGTTTGTTCTTCACAGGTTCCTCTCTCAGCTGTTGTAATGATATACCATTGACATAAATAAGATATAGCTCAGTGGGATATACAGTCAGAGAAGAGACAGGCAGCCTGGCTAACGCACTGGGCTAACGTTAGGTTTGGCTGCCACCACACACTATACCAGTAAACAACGTAACCTAAAGCGTCACGGTCAGATTTGTTAAACCAACATTTGCTCCAAAAGGAATTAAATCATAAAGTTAATCAAAATGCCACAGAAACATTGGGCTAATCAACACAGAGCTGCAAAGATCAGTTCACCGGATAATTTCCCCCTTATAGCTCAGTGAGAGGCTGAGCAGCCCGGAGGTCTATTGTCTGGCTGCTAGGAGCAATCTCCGACAACGAAATTCAGATTTCCGTACAGGCGTTATTTTGATAAACTGACCTCAGAGTGGGAATCTACATGGTTACTTTTGGCTAGACAAAAAATATTAGAACTTAAAGTGCCATATTTACAGAGAGGATTGACTACACAAGGCACTGTGTGCAAATCTAGAAACCGCAGCTCTACATAAGAAAGTATAGAGGGGGGGGGGGGGGGGGGCTCAGACTGAGGTTTCAACTCAAAAGACCTAGTGCGCAGACTCTGGTTCTCTGATCTGAGAAGATTTTGGCTTCAATAGACCATACAGGGAGGAGATAGGGACGCTCCATTCATATTATATCTCAATGGTTCTGACACGGGCCTCCTGTATGTAGAGCAGGGGTGGGCAATTCTTTTTCATGGGGGGCCACATGAGAAACCCAGATTGTTGCCGGGGGCCGAACAAATATTGTCATGCCGTAACCCATGGATGGGTAACTTTGATGATAGAGAGGGCCACAAAAAATGTCCTCGCTACCAGGTTTTGCTGAGGGCTGAACGGCGCCAGCGTGAAAAATTTGGTGCATTTGAAGCCACGTTTAGAGGAATAACTAATTTTGTTGTGATGTCATTATTCAGTCTTAACCACCCAATATTTCATCCTTTTTTCACTCACTCCTATGTCACCACCTGCTCTCAGGGCTTGAAATTAACTTTTTTGACCACCTGCCAATATGGCTGCTAGATTTTAAAGTTACCAGCCAATTAGAATTTCCACTAGCCAAAATGTTTTTCTTGAAATAAATCAGAATATGAGTGGGTTAATTTAAGCATAAGTATCAGTAAGTGGCCCGGGATGATC
>NW_028151048.1:15000-33301 GCF_964638095.1 Poromitra crassiceps | reverse complement strand
GTATATACGGTACCCTAAAACTGAGGAAAGGTTCTGTTCCTTCCACACATACACCCCCCACCCCCCTCTCTTTATCTTAGCCCCACAGCGGTCACAAGCCTACGTTAGGGTCTACTGACAGTGGTTGCTAATGTTAAAATGTGATAGTGGCGGCAGGCTCAGTTTCATTTTTAGTCACATAATTATTTTGTATTTAACGTTCAAGTCAGGTGTGATTGAAATAAAAAGAGCAGGGCTATGATTGTTGCTGGGCTCTGTACACACAGGATGAATTCATGCTCTGCCTTCAGGTGTGTGTGTCTACGACGGGGCTAGCAGTTAGCTGCTTTTAAGAAACAAACAGCGACACGAGAAAACAAAGTTAGGAAGAGAAAAGTAAAAACGATACCGCATTGACCAGCTCCAGCTACTCTTTTCTCCCGGTCAACCCCCCCCCCCCCCCCCCAAAAAAGTGGGACATACACATGACACCCATTTGTGTCTCTCCTAAGCGCGCTTGTTAAAGCAGAGGTTGGCAAAAGCCTCCCAAAATCAATGGACAAAGAAAGCCAGGCGAGAGTAGATCTAAAACCTCTGCCCATGCATTTGAACAGTAGTGACTTAGGACAAAGACAACAAGTCATTTTTATTTTCATTTTTATAGTGTGCATTTAAATCACCAATTGTCAGCAGTTTTCTTTTCTCCTTTACAATATATTCCTTAATGCTTGTTTTATAATATATATATATATATTTTTTTTACGACTGTGTCCTTTAAATGCAAATGAAGTAGGAAGAGGCCTTGGCAGAACATGAGTTGTGTTCACACTTGACTTCCATTTGTTTCTCCACTTGTTACGCCGCTCTAGACGTCAATATTGTTTCTAGCATATAGCATGGTCCATGACTTGGCTGCAGAGCACAAACAAACACAAGAATATCGGAAACATGAGTCACAGTTGTAGCCTCAAAGGGCATCACGAGACAGCCATATTCTAAAACAGTAGATGAAAATGACATACCACCGCCCACCCCAAAACCTTAAGACCCTCAGTGAGAACAAGGAAAACTCCCATGAAAATGACAGGAGGGGTCAGACAAAGATCAACTATAACATGATAATTTACTGATTATCCATGGCTTAAAGATAAAAGTCTTACTAAAATAATAACCAATTATCCATTCATTCGGAAACCAATAATCATTTGCGTATGGGAGCCTCTGTGCGCTGTTCTGAAATGTGAGTCAACTTCTGTGTCGCTGCCTGGGAAACTTGCACACAATGCGAGTGCCACTGCCATCACACCGTGTCCTCCTAACTGAATGCGACGCTGAGCGATGAGCACCTGTCTCTCTCTCCTCTCCTATATTCCTCAGACCGACAGTCAACACTTTCACCTGCTTTCTCTGAAGCGGCTCTTTGACATGGTTTGTCTGAAAGAATGTCTGTTAATGTCGAGTAGCTGTCGATATTCATGTTTGGATATTCCATGGAAATACACAAGTGCTTTACTGCCCAATGAATGCTTTCAGTTCATCCATGTACAGACTATCTATGACATGTCTCAGTGCGCCTCCTACTGTTGTTCTTAAGGTATGTCAGTTATTGTATGTATGAAATTACTTTACACATTTTGATGCTGGATGGAAAATAGAAGGAGAGGGAGAGACTTTCACATCCGTCTATCAGTGCGCTGTAGCACACTGTACTCTTTGTACATTGTACTGCAAGTTGCAGGTACGTTGCAGTGAGAAAACTGCAAAAATTAATTTACAATCATCGTTTTTTAGAATTCTGAAAAGGCAAGCCTTTAAAGCCTAAATATTTGGGGGGTGGGGGGATCACAGAAGGATGAGACCATAGCATTTCCAGTGTTTGAGAGATTTTCATTTTAAGTCTCAACCTCGGCAGGTGTAAAAAGTCCAATAAATAAGTGGTGCTTTAGGGACAAACGTGGAATGGACATAGCCTCCCTTGTACCGTTTAGAGGAACCTATAGACCTCCATCAGAGAGGCTATAACAAATATGCTACAGTACGATGTTATGCTCATTATGTATAACTACTAGTCCTAGTTTTGGAAAAGGCATAGGTTACACAGCTTGTTATTATTGTTATGCAACAAATGCATTGTGCTCAGTTTGTTTTAAGTCTTGAATATACCGAGCAAATATAAATTGCCGTCTGCTGCGCCCTCTGACCAAAGCCGACCTCGCCAATATGTCAAAACAATTCTAGGGGAGACACGGCATACCTAGCAGGTAAGCAGGAGGCAAGAGTGATTTAAAGTAAAACTCCACCCTCGGATACCCTTACACTTGTTATATCTTCACTCTGTGAGATATTTTGTGATGAGTGTTTGTAACTGTAATAATGTGCCTGGACGTGTTGCATTCAAATCAGGTCAATGCAGTTTTTCCAGTTGAAAACACACACACTGTACTCAAAACGCATCTCTGTTGAGCACTGCTGCAATATGTTGAGTCTAGAGAGAAAAGCTCTGTGATTCGGAGGGACTAACACCAAAACTTGCCATTTACTGTTGATGCTTTAGTTAAATTTAGATTATGCATTTTCTTTTTCTGCTACTACACTCCATTGTAGCTGCACTGGAAAAATCACACTGTCTGCGTTTGGTACATTGTCAGTAGCTTGTCTTGTTTTGTTTTTTAAGTGGAGTATTTTGGGATGTATTTTTCCTTTAATAACAGGAGGGAGGCAGGAGGGCGGGGAGTGGTATCCCCAAACCAGCCAATCACAACTCTCACCTGTCTCTATGGCTTCAGCTTCATTGGTCTTCCACTTCTCTGCAACATCATTTGCTAGGGGATCATCAGGGTTGGGCGCACTTAGTAACGCCTGGATTGATAGCAGCACTGTACGAATCTGCAGTGCTGGAGACCATTTATCTGAAAACCAGAATGGATTAAATAAAATAAAACATAGCAGAGGGAAGGTAAAGGTCTTTGCACATTTTAAACCCGTCATCCGAAAACACAGATGGGTCAAACAGCTCGCAAAAGGCAATTGATTGATGTGAAAAACACAGTTAGAAAATCTAACCTGTCCCAAAAATGTTGATGGCTGAAAGTTTCTGGGTCAGTGTGTAAACGTGAGTCACACAACATGAGGAGGTCATATTTATTTTTAAATGTGCGACAATTTTGGACGAAAAATATGGATTTGATGTGCAAAAGCCTTAAGGGCCTGTTCACATATAGAATTTTTTTTAAATGGAAAAAGCGCTGCCTGGAGCGCTTTTTATGAGGAGGAATAAAAATCGGATAAGATAACGTCACCTGATCGTTGACGTTCGCTTAACAGCTGCTATAGCGCAGTATCAGCTGGTTATAGCTCTTCTAGCAGACAATACAGTGTTGATGTATTCCCAATAGGGTACATGTCTGGTATAATCCATACTGCTGTTGCATGGGCAAGCTTTGTGATAACTCATTTCTAGCACTCAAAATCTTTTTTTTCTCTTTTAATTACCACTGGGTTAGTACATCAAAGGACGTGTTTCAGTGACCCAGTGGTCATTAAAAGAAAAAAGGAACCTGCACCGGGCGTAAGATAGGGTGAACAGACAACACAGGGAAGGGAAAAAAGAGGAACGAGAGAATGCATGGTTCTCCATGTTCAGCAGCAGGGCCGTGGAGAGACAGTGGTGGTATGGATGTAGCAGTAGTGACACATGTGACAGGTCACAAGTCTAATCTAAAAGGCCCTTGATCTTTTGAGCGAGATTAAGTTGTCAAATCTCTCACTTCAATCACAGAGCAAGGAAACAATACAAAGGCTTCCCTGCTACAGTAACATGCCTGATCCAACAGACCAAAGACAGAGTCCATGCACCGTGGCAGTTAAGGCTGCATGGGAAAAGATGCCCTTTCTGTCAATTGTGTGACAAACATGATGTAACAAAAAAGTCATTATGTGCAAAAAACACAATGTTCTCCAAGCATCAATCATGGCCTGACATCGCGCTCACGTACCTTTCAAAATGTCTAGACATATTCTTCCCAACTTGTCTACATTGGGATGATATATTTTGGTCATGAAGCGTACTTTAGGAGCTGCCATGGGGTATTCTTCTGGGAGAAAGAGTTCAAGTTTAAATGTGCCCCCCTCAAAAGGAGAGTCCTGAGGTCCAGCAATGACCACATGGAAGTAGCGAGCGTTCCCCTCATCTGGCTCTGCTCTGATGCCTGGGACAGGCTCTGCAATCAAACGCTGAGTCTCCTGGTAACACAAGAAAACAGAAAAGGGATTATAAATGCAGATATCATTATATTGTGCTGAAACCGCATGGTGAATGCATGGCGAGAGAACGTTAAGTATTTTTCATCACGTTGGTACTATAGTGCCAGGAAATGAATGTGTTTACTTTGGTTGTGCTAGAGCCAGCAGCAAAATCCTGCCAATTCTCAACAGTAAAATAAGTAAATTATTAGCAGGCTAATTCAGTTCCTAATAATATAGTAATATGCTAATAACGAACTTGGTCATTTTCCCTAAGCTGTTCAAATTTTCTCAATAACAGAATATGGGCCAGTTTTGATTTAGGCTATTCTGTCTACAGTAAGTAGACCTATCAATCAAGCGGAAGAGGATCAAGTACAATAAGGCAGCTGATTGGACAGTGGAGCAGAATACATCTAATTTACCACAGCTGGTATTTAGCCCACCATGTTCCTTACTAGTGTGAAGCTATTGCAAAAATTAGACCTATCATTCAGTTCAGTTATGTTTATAGCCCCTTATCACAGGCATGTCTCAAAGTATACACATAGGTTACACATACATCATATACATAGTATAATACTACACATTTTACATTACGATAGCACACAAACAGCATATCTTTGGTCATATATTTGTTTAACTCTACTGTGTATGTAAGGTTAATTAAGGTTACAACCCTATCATTACACGCCAACTGTGATTGATTATTGTGATTTGAGAGATAACCCTAAACATTTTCCCACTGACTGATGGCAAACCAAACTCGGGTCCAAGAAAGGTGTAGACTGAGCTGCCTAAGGTACATTACTTCTGATCTCACAGACGCAAGAGATAGGCACTTTCTAATACAGGCAGAAGTTATTTAAGTGACCTATATACCTTATTCAAAATGCATTCGATTTAATGTATTGTAACATAATTATTAATTTGACAGGAAAAATCTGGGCGCTCCGGCCTACGCCTTTGGGCTCCAAATAGTTATGAGTCATTATTTTGCTAACAATAGAGACTGGTTGCCAGGAGGTGGATTGGAGCCTGCTTGGCTTTTATCCTTTTACATGGAGGGGAGGGTGGCTTTGACTGCAATGGTGGGGGCAAAGCTGAATATGTGAAAACTCTCTCTCTCTCTCTCTGCAGTGTGTAACTGGCTTAGAGGTGACACTGGGCCAGACACCACACCACAGGAGACTATTACTTCCATTCCCATCAACCACTGCAGCATGGCTTCTTCCAGCTCATGGTGACAGCCAAGTGAGTGACCTGCAGAAACACACACCTTCACTGTGGCAAGAGGAGCAGGTATCTGATATGGCCTGAGGTATGCATGAGGCAGACTGAGTGACACACCTGAGAGACACCTTTAACAAGGAAACCACACTCATGCCCAGGCCAGTGCCATGCAAGACGTCACTTTACACCCTACGACGTCAACAGCAGTAAGCTATATAATAACGCCTATAGCTCGCCCGCAACATTGGGAGGTACTGTACCTCTATTGATTAGATAATTAATCTATTAATTAATCTATTAGACCTATCTTGTGTGTTGAATATACTGCAATCCAATAACAGTGAAAATGCACCAGTCAGACCTAGCACAAAACCTGTTAGAATCTTTCTTATATTAAGCGTCACAGTTAGATATTGACTATCACAGATATAAACTGATTTATGCATTTAAAGAAGAGTCCCCCCCTCCCAAAACAAAAAAAAGATGGCTAACAGTCGCCACTGTTGTTTTTAATTCTTTTCCCCCTTGAATGTAACTGGGGGAGCGAGATTCCTGAAATGTTTCAGATAACCCACAGACAAAACCATGCAGTGAAAACACAGACGGGAGAGGGGCTCCCGGTCTCTGTAGCACGCTCAAGGGCTCAGAGGCTCCATCCACTGACTACTGTTCCCAGCCCTCCCACCTTTTCCCACCAATGCCAATCTGACCGCTCTGTGGTCTGATTGCTCATCCACCTGTGCTGCAAACCACATTGTCAGTTAATATAATACTTTACTTTCTTCATAAAACTCAATACTTTCTTGATCAAACTCATATTGTAGGGCCTATTTCTTTCAAACTCAACAAAAGGTAACTGCAAGATACCATAAACTTATTCAACACACTGGAAAAAATCATATCTACAAATACATTTATTGTATTATAGTATACTATATAATTATGCATAGTATGCCATTGATTAGGTTCCGAGGAAGTAACATGGCTTTCAATTAAGTCACATTACTATTGCTACTACTAAAACACAAGAGAAATGAAAATACCAAATGTCTAAACTATAGATTGTTGTCATGGAATCAGAGAAGAATGTGCATATTAGCATCTATTAATGCACAAATTGCACAAAACAACCTGAATCCCTCTGAGCAGCTACAATTAAGCTAACACAGTTTATAGCCCGTTTCTGTGGCTGTATTGAAATACGGCTTCCACTCCTGACAATAGTTATTTAATTTACCCAGCTGTGGTTGAAGAGACAAGTAACTAAGTAGTTTGCGTAATAAGCGTATGCTGTTCATTTTATTTTGTTCTTATACATATGTATAACGGTCACTCTACATCACACATATTGTATATATATTGTAAATAAATAGCAGTTAGTTGTTTTATGTACTTCTGTGAACTCACTATTCCTGTTTGTGTATTTTAGATTATGCATACCTTTTTCCTTCAGTGTACACTGAGATCAACGAGCCAAATTCCTTGTCTACATAACTGGTCAATAAAGCGGATTCTGATGATGCTATATATGAAGAAGATATTTTAGTTATAATATGATCAATTGATTTTTGGGTGGTGGGGAACGCAGCATTCCTTTTATGTCAACTACAAACAGAAACTATCATGAATTTGAGAAATTGTAAAGCAAAGGGCGGACATCAGCTACACTCTGTCAAGCGCCAAGGCCACTGCGCTGTGAGGGAGTCGCAGCATGCTCCAAGACATCATCCCCTCATCTTCCTCAGCCTTCCAAGCCAACGACCAGTCCCAGTCAATGGTCCCAATAATGTCTAATGTTATAGTATGGCTGAACTTAGCTGGCTAACGTTACTTGCTACGGCTGGCCCACAAAGCCAAGGCCTTGCGGCAAAGTCTGCATTGATACTATTTGCTGGCCAAGTAGCAAGCGTTTCCTCAATGTTGCTTTGTTGGGTAACGTTGCTTGCTAGCGCTGTTTGTTTACACCGTTTCGGTACGAACTTTCACAACCAACGTTAAACATTTACATGTAAAGGATATCAATGCAAAAGGCAACAAGATGCACACATATCGGACCTATCCGCTGAAAAGTACAATACTAAAACGCTAACGCTAGGGAGTATCCTGGCTAGCTAACGTTAGCATGCTAGCTGAATGAGGGTTCCTGTTTGCATCAGTCGAAACTAACTAGGCTGTCAGGCTAGCATAGCTAGCTGTTAGCTAGCCATTCACCGAGAAAAGCAGCCGAAATAAACAGCCAATATTGTGCTTGACAAGTACATTTGGAAAATAACACCCGGTACACGCCACATTTCTCCGCCATCTTTACAAAGCACTGGTTTATTTTTATCCCACCCTTTTTCGGTGTAGCTAGGAGGAACAGGGACGAAACGGAAGTAACTTTAGCAAGCGCAAACTAGCGAGCTGGCTAACGTTACCAGCAGACAAACTGCTAACAGCGTGCTACAGCTAAGCATCTGCAGTTTATACTGGGTATGTCATGTTTCAACACATAATAACAAGTCCCATTTGCTTCTCTGTTAAGTGTGAAATAATTACCTTAAGGATCCTGCGGGGCAGTCCTGTCATCTTGTCTTAAATGCGGGGTTAGCTGTGACTCAATGCTTCTTCTCTTTCGTTGGCATTGACAGCACACACGTCTTCCGGTCCTTTGCGTCATGACAGTAGATGGAAGGTCTGGAATGTAGGGGACCGAGCTCACACTCACAAAATTAACATAGATGAAGCCCTACCAAATACATCTACCTTAATATTATGGAAAGCAACATTTCCCACGCCTCTGCCTATTCTCTTCTATTCTATTCTCTTCTCTTCTATTCTATTCTATTCTATTCTATTCTATTCTATAGGCTACTGTTCTACTGTATTATATTCTATTATGTTCTATTCTATTTTCTATCTCTATCTTGCCTACAATCTGACAGTAGCCTACACTGTACTGTACTGTACTGTACTGTACAGTATTGTAATTATTTGTACTGTACATGTAATTATTTGTGTGTGTGTGTGTGTGTGTGTGTGTGTGTGTGTGTGTGTGTGTGTGTGTGTGTGTGTGTGTGTGTGTGTGTGTGTGTGTGTGATTGTTCACATTACAATCCATAACACTTGGTTGCAACTTGCAGTATACCGCTGTGCTGAAGAGTACACAGTTCAGGAGTTGCAAAGGCTGTTGACATAATCATGTCAGTGTATTTGGCTATTTCACACACTGTGACTCTCTACATGCATTTTGTCAAGGCCCTGCTCAATTGAGTGGTTGATTGAAAGTTTCTCTAAAGTTCCAGATGGGGACATTCTGTACCAGATCTACCCATTTCAGACAAAACACAGCACAGATTAGACTTAACACCTCTACAGACCAATAGTGCTATACAATACAGCTGCATTTTCTTGGATGCTGAATGGAAGCTGTAGTGTGTGTGTGTGTGTGTGTGTGTGTGTGTGTGTGTGTGTGTGTGTGTGTGTGTGTGTGTGTGTGTGTGTTTGTGTGTGTGTGTGTGTGTGTGTGTGTGTGTGTGTGTGTGTGTGTGTGTGTGTGTGTGTGTGTGTGTGTGTGTGTGTGTGTGTGTGTGTGTGTGTGTGTGGGATGGGGGGAGCTCCTCCTCCTGACATTATGTCTTTGGACAAAAAGCATCTACCCGGTGGGTGTCAGGCTGGTTAGGTGGACATCAGCAGCACAGCAAAGTCACAGGAACTTTACGAAAAGCTGACTAGGGAGTTGTCCAGCTGACTACAGCCATGCAATCGCTGCACCGACACAGCCGAGCAGGTAGCTTTTCATTTTTCCTTCTGGGTCAAGCCCGTCTGCACAAATTCTGTGCGTAGCAACAGAAGTGAGTGACTAACAGAGTGAATAAGGAATTGATCAGGTCTATTTCATTTTTTCCTAGGCAGGAATAATGTTTTTTGTGTGGTCACAGGACAATGATAGAGGTTGTTGTGAATTTTGCAGCGTGATCATATCTGATCCATCTAATGCCTTTTAAGTTTGATTTAGCATGTTTGTCACATTTGAGTAAATCATTCTCATCAATAAGGAGATGTTACGCTACATTGTTAAAAAAAAATGTCCCTTGTTTATTTTACTCAGAAGGTGAGAGTGACTATATTAACCTTTTTTTTTGCCAACTCACTCATCTACTAATCATAACTTTGATGCTGCTTAGACAAATTATTTGAATAACTCAGTTAAGCACTAAATATCATCATTAGTTTTGTAAAATAGCCTATGTATATTACAGGAAACAGGCCAGGGGGAAACAACTAGGTGTAAAATCCACGCCTGTAATTACTGCTCATGTACATGTATATTTCCTTTACAGCTGGAAGGTTTCCGCTCATTCAGTCATGGAAGCTGCTCAGAACAATCAGTTGTGGCCCTGTGAGGTTATAGAGGGTTACATACTTCGTTAAAATATATCTCCTAATTGAAAAAAGATTATGGCTTCTTTAGTAATTTTGTTTAAACCAGATAAAGTCAAAAGTCTTTCCGACTCTCACCCATCTTGCAACTCTTACCCTAATGTGTGTGTGTGTGTGTGTGTGTGTGTGTGTGTGTGTGTGTGTGTGTGTGTGTGTGTGTGTGTGTGTGTGTGTGTGTGTGTGTGTGTGTGTGAAGTTAATATTAAAGAATTTTATTAATTGAAACAAATCATGTGCCTTGGGAAATGACAAAGAATGTATTTCTAATATTAACAGTCCAATCTCACCAATGTGTGCACTGTGCACAATCGATCCAAAAAACAACTCACATGTTTTAAGTGTAATGTTTAACCTGTGGTATAATTTAGCATTCTTTACTGAGATGAATTGAGTTCCTAGCCACTGCCCTGCCCCACTGCACCGACCCTCCAAAATTTCCCATTGTTCGCAGACACAGGAACAGATGAACCAGCAGCTAATCTAGTCCCTTCTCTCAGTGCACAGAGAGAACAGACAACATCAGCTGAATTAGAGGTTGCACTGACTGTTTGATTTTACCTATCCCGACAGGGCTCAGCCAGATTTCCTCATCAGTATTTCAGTTAGCCTATCACACACTGGCATTATGGATTAATCTTACTCTGATACACACAAGGCTCAATCAATTGATACCTTACTTTGATATTGATAGCACCTCCCCTTTCACACCAAGGGTCCAACCAGGGTTATTCCCACAATTTCCCAGGTTGATTTTGGGTAAGAAAGAGTTAACCACCCGGGATGCCCGACTGGGTTGGCGATCCACGTCAGACCAGGGTCGAACAAGGGTTTATTTCCATGTGAATAGCCCCACCCGGGTTGCTATTTGTTAATAGCCTATGATGCTAATTGCTAAGCATCTCTCCCAGGTTGTCAATTGACAAAAGAAGGGTTGAACATGGGTCAAGTAGCCTCACCCTGGTCCGACCCTGCTTGTTGATATGAAAGTGGTACTGTGTCTTTCAGTCTGTTTTCATATTTACACTGTCATTTCTTTTGGTTCTTTTCAGGTGAGGCCGCTCAGTGGAGCAGACGCTGCTTCCTGGCATGTTTATTTGGCATGATCACCTGCTTGGGGTCAGTCATGCCTCTACAGGTCCCCCCGGTGACGATGGGCCTCCGCTCTGCCTTCTCCGCCACTCGCAGCAACAGTGTGGTGGGAGGCGGCCAGAAGGCGTTGACCTTCAACAGGCTGCTGGTCAACGTGGGAGGCGATTTCAATCCAGACACCGGTCACTTCCGCTGCCGCATCCCCGGGGCCTACTACTTCTCCTACTCCATGGGGAAATTTCCCAAGAAGATGCTGTCTGTCCTACTGGTAAAGAATGGGGAGGAGGTGCAAGCCATCGCGTATGACGACTACCGCAAGAAAGGAAGGAAAGTTCAAAGCCAAAGTATCATGATCAGCCTGAAGGCCATGGACACGGTGTGGCTGCTCTTACAGCAGACTCCTCAGTACGCTCTCTACAGCAACGTCGGCCCTTACGTCACCTTCTCTGGTTACCTTGTCTATCCTGACATTTCCTCAACCAGCTACATCAGCAACCATCTGTCCCTCCAAGGCCTGTCCTACCCCAACTGCCCCCCACAGGGTGACCGGACGGGCGGCCAAGCCGCAGAGCAGCCGCGCTCTGCCTTCTCAGTGGCACGGACATCCACGGCCCTGGGGCAGAGCAGCAAGCAGCAGGACAAGCAGCCGCTGAACTTTGACGTGGAATACGTGAACATCGGGGGCCACTTCAACAAAAGCTCGGGGGTGTTCACCTGCCACTTCCCCGGGGCCTACTACTTTGCCTTCACCGTGGGGAAGCACCCTCGCAAGGCCGTGTCTGTGAAGCTGATGACGGGCCGTGGCGAGGTGCAGGCCATGGTGTTTGATGAGGACACTTCGAAGCGGCGCGAGATGCAGAGTCAGAGTCTGCTCCTGTCCCTGCATCAGGGCGACAGCGTGTGGCTGTACAGCCAGCAGGATGAGCGCTACGCCGTGTACAGCAACCAGGGCAGGTACACTACCTTTTCCGGTTTCATGGTGTATCCTGAAGCAGTAGCACCGACAGCTGTCCCCACCCAGGACTGAACTCACTTCTGAACTGCTGAACCCTCCCTCCATTGTGCTATGTTGGGGGGGAAGAAACAACATAGTAACGCGCCACATATTCATTGGTTTTGTAGAAAATGTGTAGGTTCTTTCTGTGTGGATTAAACACAAACAAAATGTCTTGAATAATGCAACTAAATTCATTCCTTTCCCTATTTTCTGTCAGTGCACACTGGATAATGTATGTTGCCAAGTTACTCCACAAGATGGCGGTATGAGACTGTTTCGACAGCATGGAGCAATCAGTATGAAAAATAGTTATTTTTCCTCTTAAAAGTGCAATTATTTGTAAGAAATCACAAAATGGACAAAATGGAATATTTGTGTTTATATATAAAAATTGTTGATGAATATGATTTGGTTTTCGTTGACAGATACATTCCCTTTAAAAATTCTTTATATTTGGGGTTTATTGGAAGATTCAATAAATCTATTAGCAGGTTTGTATTTGAAAGATTGGTTTCTTGCATGGCATGGGGACTATTGTGTAAATAATGTATAGTTTACCTATTGTCAGTTGTGATAACATGAGATTTAGAGAGACATTATGATTACAACTATGTTTAATGTTGCATGTATGAAAACTTTATACGATATAGTTGTTTTTATGTTGAGTGTCATTTCAGGTTAGTCTAAATAAAGTAATAAACGTTTGAATTAATGACTGTAATATGTTTTTATGCATTAATATACATACATCGTCTTTATTTTTTCTTCTTTTTTTAGAGTTACATCTGGATTCAACACTTTTCCCATAACATACTAGTTGGTTTCCCTACAATTTCCTACAAGAAAGTGTAGAAGCTACTCCACTGAACACCCCCCCCCCCCCCAACACACACACACACACACACACACACACACACACACACACACACACACACACACACACACACACACACACACACACACACACCAAGAGGACTGCATAACTTCCATAAGTGTAATTTTGTGACACTTCAACCAAACTTAAGCAAAGGGGATTCAAATATGAAATACAGAACAATTTTGAACATTTGTTGCTGCAGGCTATACACTTGAATACACCAGGGAAGTATCATTTCTTAGGGAAAACCTCAGACAATAACATTTCAGTATGGAGTCATTTATGTCATTTCAGTATATAGTTTGTACAGTTTAGTTTATTGAGATAATAGAATGTCATCAACAATAATGAGGAGCAAGGAACATAATTTTCCAGATGTACATGTCCTGTTCTTCAGATAATTTGATATGGTATCCAGACCTTATGAATCACAGTTTTCAGCATGGCGAGTCATGAGATGATTTATGCAGATGATGATGATTATGAATCGTCATGCAAATTCTAAGAGTTCTGAAAGCTGCGATTCATATGGGCTGGATACCAGGACTAATAGTTTGAACAGTTTTTCCAAAGTGTTATGCATACTACTGTTGAGGTATACTTACATCTGGATATCGACCCCAGGGCAAATGTTACCTTAAGTACCATGTAATAATGGGAATTAAAATACATTTAAACTTCGAGCCACTTCAAATTATTTTCCTATTATTATTATTTTGCCAGAAAATTCCACTTACTGTATGTGTATTTACAGTACAGCAAAGTAGCACTTACATTTTAGAAATAAAAACAAAAACAAATTAACCCATGCATAATTTAAATACTACAAATCGTTAAGACAACCATACTGAATTGGTTCCAGTGTTTGTACAGTATTCGACTATCATGCTGGGCTTTCAAGAATTCTTATGATGTACGCATGAAGAGACTATTCGAATCTCAGTCTCTAAAGCAGTTTCCTTGTGTTGAGAACTCTGCCATAGCAAATAAAGTGTTTCAAATGTCTCTACAGTGAGACAGTTTGGTAGTAAACAGACATGATGATGTGAGCCAGGACAAGTATAGAATAAACAGAGGCAATATTTAGTCAAACATACTTAAAGCCACTGAGTCAATACATGAACAATGACTTATTGTTATCATTTCACTGTTATTGAAGTCAGGCAGTTTAGTGCAGGGGTTTAACAAAGTCATTACATGTAGGCTACTCCTCGTCCTAAAGCCCCAGGTGATCCAATATAAATATGCACTGTAGCTGGACCATGACTTTATCCTGCAAGTTGAAATGTTCATGTTACCATCCTGCTTGTCTCCTGCTTTTGTCACTGCACGTCCCAGATCTCACAGAGCAGCGGGGTGAATTTGCGGTCGCTCATCCTCCAGGACGAGAGCATCTCCGCATGGTAGTGGTTGAGTGTTCTTAGCTCTGTCAGACGGCCCAGCAGACGGGCAAAGTGCTGCGGCTCGTGGGGATGCTGCAGGACGCACAGCTTCCTCAGCATGTCCAGCATGGGCTCCTGAAGCCTCTCCACAGCCTGCTGGTTCTTTACATAAGCCCGATCTACAGTACATGGGGAGCAGGGCCAACAGCAGTCAAGGAAAACCCTGCATGAGAGAGCTCTCTACTGCAAGGCCCAGATGCATATGTAAAGTGAGAATCGGATTACAGGTAGCCATCTGAGGCTTGATTGCCTGTTTATATGGACATCTGACTCAATCAGTGATGATAAATCAATTATTTAGGGTAGTGATTCTCAATCATTTTCATATCAAGGACCCCTAATTTAGTCCATATTAGGGCCATGGACCCCCCCATTTGATGAGAATGTGTCTCTCGGACTGAAGTCAGAGAATATTTTTTTTATTGTTAGTCAATTTTGTCCAGAATTCCATGACTATCTGTATTGTAGGTAGATAGCTAACAGTGAAACTATGATCAAAATAGTAATTATTCTACATTCTCTAATTGTTGCAGCTTCAGGTGAATTAAAAAATGCTGAAGTTTAAGAATTGATCAATTTGCTAGGGACCCCCTGGAAGCCCCTCCTCAAGGACCCCCAGTGGTCCACGGACCCCACATTGAGCACTGATTTAGGGTATCATCAAAGATTCTACATGTTGATTTAGGAAACATAGATCTGTGTGATGCATCAGTGAAAGTGTTTTGACCTGGCTCACCTGGGGTCAGGATGGTTATGGCGGTGAGGAGAGCCTGTTCCTCTGGCATCATGTGGAGGTCACCGATGCTTTTGTAGAAGTTGAACATGGGTGTGATGTATTCCTCTGATATACCTGCAGGAAGATATTCAAAAAGAATTGCGTCGCATTACATACATTGGTCATGCTATGTCACATGTTTATGCCAAATGAAGAAGCGAAATAATTGTTGAAGAAGGTGAAAATATGAACCGGTCAAGCAGGGAGATCTGGAACCGGCATTACAAGAATTTCTGAATTTATTTATGTTGATTGCAGACAAGCACGTTACCCTGAAAAACTTGCACTGTGCAGCTACACCAGGTGCTAAGTTGTTCAATTACAAATAATATCAATCATTTTTTTTCAAGAAAGAAAGAACGACAGAACATGCAGTGCAATTTTCTTGACTATTATTCATGAAGATATGTATATATATATACTGGGTATCAAAAGCAATGCCAGTTCACAGTAGAGTCAGAGTTTGGGAGAGGCAAAAGTTGTTTCAAGTGCAAAAACTTTTCCACAACTGTCTATTAGAATGAAATACTGTCACACTGTCACTGATCAGGGGTTGACTCACTGATATTGATTGGCCAGGGGTTCTCAAAGTGGGGTCTGGGGACCTCCATGGGTCCTTGAGGGGGGGTCCCCAGCAAAAAGGGAGATTATTTATTTTCACTAGAATTCCAACCATAAGTAACACAATGACAGAATGTATGACTATTTTGGTCATGGGTTTCACTTTCTGTAATACAACATGTAAGAGTCCTGGTCCTGTCTTGCAGGAGCCTGGTGTTGGGGTCATTCGGCTGAGGGTGCACCTGGGCCTGGTGCACTCATTGGGCTTAAGACCTTCAGACCATTCAGTCACTCCCTCCACTTTTGTTCTGTTCATTTGTTTAATGTAGTTTGTGTTGTGTAGTTATTTCCAGCTGCGACAACGGGACTGGTATTCTTTTCACCTTGTGAGTCTGTGTGTGTCATCATGGCAAAATGTGGCCATGGTGACCGGTGTTGGGCACTTTCCCCCCCGTAATGAGTAGTGTAACAGATTACCATTTCCAAAACAGTAATAATATTACACTTACTAATCCAAGTAACTTCAAGTGACTGCATTACTTTGTCCAGCGCATGGCACAGCGCTAAGTGCTGACGCAGGTTAATTTTGCAGGGCTATTTGTGACACAAACTTGTTATGCAAACATGTACATTGCGTATTTATAGAATGCATTGGCACTTGTTTGCCTCTTTTTCGTCTTGCCAACATTTTGTTTGGGTCTACCTGTTTGCCCCTGTTCCAGATTTTGCAACTGCGTTATTAAAAACAGAAGCTGTCTGAATCTTGATGAGAAAGGACGCACATTAGCCTACCAATTTTGTGGGGTGTAACGGAAAAGTAATATAACGAGTAGTGTAACGAATTACTGTTGGCAGGGAGTAATAAGTAAAGTCATAATATTACTTTTGAAAAAGAGTAACGAGTAATATATTACATGTTAAGTAACGAGCCCAACACTGCTCAGCGCACGTAGCATCAAAACCATGCAAGATGCAGTCACAAAATGATACAGGTGTGTAGGCCTAGTTGACATAAAATGAAGGTCGAGTTCGAAAATGGGCGTGATCCGAGCAAGACAGGCCCCAAGAGAGTGGGAGGGTTGTCATAAAAGCTAACATCTTATCAGATGGGGGACCCTGGGACAAAATATTATCAAAATCAAAATCTCTGTGGTCTAATTTGTGTGTTTTGTGGTCATTGAAGTGAAAAAGTTTGAGAACCACTGATATAGGCTACATTAGCCCAAGTGATGCCAATTTATATACGGTAATAGATAGTCTTTGATCTGTTGGGTGTATGTTGTGCTGTTAAAAAAATAATCTGTTGCTCTTATATTGTTTTGATGTCAAATTAGTGTTGGTCGTTGCTTTCTCTGAAAAAGAAAATGTGTTTTGATGAACTGTGATAGATAGATAGATAGATAGATTTTTATTTCTGTGTCATGCACCATATTCAAGGTGCCCAGCCCGTCTGCTTACAAGACACAAATCATTCAAGTTCAACAATACAAACAAATCAACAAACAAGCTACAAAACGCTCAAACATAAACAAGACAGAATTATATATTCAGATGAACAGCTTCTCCATTCTGAGTTTCCAAGCCCTCCCAATAAACCTGGCCAAACTGAAGACTTCATCTCTGAACAACCATTCCAACTTCGCATCATCTCCTGACCAAAATAGTTCCGGTTTCTTATTTTGCATTAACTGAAATAGAGACAATCTTGGTTCCTCATATAGCGTACAATGAAACACAAAATGAAATTCATCTTCCACAACACCTAATTCACATACAGTACAAAGTCTCTCCTCCTCAGCAATAGAATTGAATCTGCCAACCTCAATAGCCAAAGGGAGGGTACCCGTTCTCAACTGGGCACATAAAGATCTTCTGGATCTATCCAGGGGTAAAGTAACATAGGGTTCTGGAGTGAACATATTTTTTAATTTGAACATATGTTCTAAGTTTTGGTTTGAGCCAGATGTCATTGGCCCATTTTTCTTTATAATCAAGAAATAGCCTATGTTTAATATAGCGAACACTACAATGTAAACTGTTTCTGAAAATAAATTGCTGGTCAGCTTCCCTGAACACATCATTGATATCATTACCCCATGGATAGTTATGTGCTTTATCCCAGTTAAACACTTGTTTTGCAACTCTACTCTCTGTCTGTGAGTCATAACCATGCATTCAGCTCTAACCCGTGAAAATCTCCGGTAAGCCTTTATTACGATGATAGAGAGATACAGTATCAACAGACCTCTGAAAACAGACATGAACTTGCACGCTCTCCATCTATGGATAATGATTCAGTGGAAGATAAGGAGGGAATATTAGAAAATGCAACTGCTATCAAACCACAAATTGCTTTCTTTAATTAAAAAAAAGAATGAAATTCATAAGATTTAATTCCGTGTGTTCTCTTTTCCTGAGAGTGGGCAACATCCCCTTCAAACTGTCTGCTCAGATATCATCGGGCCCCTCAAGCATTCAAAAATGCCAGCGGGGTTCAGGGAGAGAAGTGGACAATAGCATTCTCTCGATGTTTTGATAAGGGACAATGGTCTCTTCAGACAGCTATGCTCTCTGTTCTCCAAAGACTGGCCTTTACTGTGAATATCTCTTATCCTGCCATTCAGCTAGACCTGTGCCAAGGGACCCAGTGATGCACACACACTCCTGCCATCGCTGTCACTGCC
>NW_028151048.1:0-12500 GCF_964638095.1 Poromitra crassiceps | reverse complement strand
AGGCTGTTTGTATGCTAAATGCCAGCCAGCAGCATTAGGACCACACAATATTTATTTTTTATTTTTATTTTTAAATATGGCACTTTATTTCCATTTTTAATTAAAGACAGGACATGACGATACTGTATAGCACTTTACGATCAGCACTTTATGTCTCTATATGTTCTGTGTCTTTTATTGTTTTACTGTTTTTTTATTGATATCTACCTTTTCTGGCACATTGCAGAGACCAAGTCCCATTGCATGTCACTGCATGTTTTACATTGTATTTCTGTGCAAGTGACAAATAAAGTATCCTTGATCCTTGATCCTTGATCCTTGATCCTTGATCCTTGAGGTTTTTACATCTCTCCACATCTGCTGGATCTTTGAATGGCAGTAGCAAAAGTAGCATGAAGAAAAAACAGTGACATTTGAAGTGATGCGTACCAGTTTTTTGGCCATATCCTGAGGAATTCTGTGTTTGTTGTAGGCATCTACAATGAAAGTCAAGAGCACCTGCTGCTCTTGAGTGAGTTCAACCTTTTCCTGGATAAAGAAACAACACATCAATCACAGTATTTATGGAGTGCAAACATTCTAAAGGGGATAAAGAAGACAGAATGACAGTTCAACCTCCAAGCGTGGTGTGTGAGGAATTGGTAGCCTGGGTAAACCCAGCCTCCACGTGACCTCTATGTGCTATCAGGCAGGCATAGCCTGTGATGTCACGTTGAAGGCTGGGTTCACGCAGGCTACGCAATTGGTACTTTTAGTTAAATAAATTTAGTTTACGGTAGTTCAAACACAACACACAATCCTCGCCAAACCAATCAATCAACCAGTCAATCCTCTCAAAAAATATAAACAGTTTATAATTTGTCAATAGTACCTGAAAGGGTTGACAGTGAACGGTGTCATTGTGTACAGTGTGTAATTTTGAGAAGCAAATATTGACAAACATTTTACGTGTGAACACAGTAATTCCAAAATTTCAAGAAGTGTGAGATACTGTGAGACATTTTGCCTTGTGTAAAGGAAAACATTTCATCAACAATTTAAGAAAAATATGAAATTCAATAAAACAAAATAAAATTATTGGGGGGGGGGGGGGCATTGTGGAAATTTAACATGTTTTATGATTGGTATTGCTGTGCGGATGCAGCTGAGTATCATCTAGTCCAGTGGTTCTCAACCTTTTTACACCAAGTACCACCTCAGAAATTACCACCATATGAAAGTATGAGAGGGAGGGAGCCCCTCGTACCACCAGAACCACTGATCTAGTCAATCGGCGACCTATTAGTTTTGATGTTAATATTTGGTTTCTACGATCTGAAAAGAAAGCTATTGAAATGCAACTGGTTCTGTTTTGCAAAAGAGAGTATATTTCAATGTCCGTGCTGAATGTTTTGATGGCATTTTGTGGCAGTAGTATCGAGAAATATGTAAAATCATTTGAATTATTAATCAATGATTAATATTTGTGCACTAGGTGTCATATACTGGAGAGGAGAGGCTGTGATTACCTTTGTCAGTCTGGTGGTAGAGGTGACCTGCTTGATGTCTGTGTGGTCCGCCCCTTCTGTCTCGTCACCAGTACACTCCCCCGGCGAGGCCTTGGTGTTCTTCCGCAGCCTTTTGGATTTACATTGGATCTCTGTCAGCAGGCCTGCCGGCAGTGAGGGGCGCTTCAGGTTGTGTGTCAAATACTTCACATCTGTTTATTCAACTCCATGCAACTGGATATAACATGGATACATTTCTAATGCATTAATAGATGCATTATGATCTATCCCTGTGATTCATCCTTACTACGGTACATAGAATCACTGGTGAACTTTAGAATTTTAATTGTAATTCTGTATATGTTGATATCTTAACATCATACATCATAACAAC
Source organism: Poromitra crassiceps (assembly GCF_964638095.1). NCBI lineage: Eukaryota > Metazoa > Chordata > Actinopteri > Beryciformes > Melamphaidae > Poromitra > Poromitra crassiceps. Next base: position 10,619 of record NW_028151048.1, on the reverse strand, counting down.
TGTAACTTAATCCACACATTTGTATTCGTTCGTAATCCATTCTCCTTATTTCCGACCAATACACTTTACAATTGTTTCGATTGCCACCAGCACACATTTATATAACTCCACAATTAGTATTCTATTTTAATGCTTTATTGTTTTTTGATTCTTTATTTTTATAGTGTTTTGTTGTTGTTTTGTATACTCTATTTTATCTTTTTCTGCCTGTTGAATCCCATTACTTTTGCTGCTGCAACAACCTAATTTCCCTACAGGGAATGTTTCATCCTATCATCTTCTTGTACCTCATGCTAACGATAAAGCATGAGTGGAACAACTCATTCATTCATTACATCAGGGGTTTTACATTACATCAGAGTGTGGGCCTCCCCCCAGACAAAGCTTTGAAAAAGGAGCCCCCCTTGCTCAATTCCTGGATGCCTATTGGATCATGATTATGTTATTCTATCCCATAGACACTCAACAATTGAGACTGATATTGCTGTTTGATTATTTCAGACGACACCAATACATACAGTAAAAAGATCTGTCTGAAGGAATTTCTTTGTTTCTGACTCTGGGAAAGTGGGAAAAACAGTCAACTTCCCCAAAACTACTGTATGTCTTTAACCAAATCACATACATTTAGGCTATAAGATCTCCTTTTAATGTACAATTTTTCACTTCCATTCACTGAGCCTCCCCTGAAACCTCCCACTTTGAAAACCTCTGCATTACATGATTGATGCATGGTTGAAATTGTCAGTTGTTTATTTCCGTACTTATTTGTACAAAAAATAAAGTAAGAAAACTTCCCTTTGCCAAACATTATCCAAAACCTCGGAGGACATGGAAGGGAGTGATCTGGGACATGGAGTTAAATGGAAACTGTCAGGACACCCACTTTTCACATTGGGACTGTAAAATAGTGTTTGAGAAAGTGTGACTTGCAGTCCAAACAGGTTTCAGATCAATATAGACAACTCAGTGTCACTGTCGCACCAGAAAGCAGGGTCATTAGTGCAGTATTTATGAGCAACAGGAGGAGCCCAGTCTGTCCTGCTCTGTTCAGCTGACGGCTCTAAATAGACCCAATACAAAACACTAATGAGGGTTTCCAACTTCCATGATTGGAAGCTCATGCCCATGACATCACTGATGATGTCACAATGCCTATGACATCATCAGTGCCTATGACATCATCAGTGATGGCATAAGATGATTTTGGTCAATAATGATATCACTGACAACATCACTGAAGATATCATAGACATTGTGACATCAGTGGGACAAAGATTGGAACAGACAGACAAAGCCCACCTACTCTACTTTTTGTTAAATGGAACATAAACTGTCCATTTTACTTTCTGCAGCAGCAGCAACAGCTAGGCCTTTCTGTTGTGTGACGTGTGACATAGTTTCCCCCAGTAAAACTCAACAGGCCATGTCAGAAAGTGGAGTGAGGGCTCATCACAGGGTTCTTTGATGGCCTCTCTTGAATCTACCGGAAGGACGAAATCATTACCTTTTGTGTGCATGTGGACAGTGCAAATCAGTTTGAATCAAACGACAGTGTAGGTATCTACAGTAGGATCAGAATTTCCTTCCTTTCCTTTCCTTCCCTTCCTTATTCATAACGGTTTGTTTTATTGTCCTTTTAAGATTGTCCTACACGCCAAAAGGTCAAAAGGTCATGCATGACAAGCAAGATACTCACATTCTGCCAGCATGCCCATCTCTTTGCACTTTCGTAGTCGGCACTCCTGGCATTTCCTGCGCATATACATGTCCATCTCACAGTTCCCTCCGCTCTTGCATTTGTACACAGCGTTCTTTGTTATACTCCGTCTGAAGAAGCCTGAACATGGTTGGAAAACATGTAAGTACCATGGAGAAATAAATGGTTATTTTATTTTGAAGGGCGGGAGGAAGTGCTGATTCATTATGAGTCTGGTATAATATACTGTATGTTGATGCAAAGACATTTTGTATTCTGTTGTAACAGCAAACACATCAAATAAACAAACAGAAATAGCCTATAGTATATATTCCATTGCGGTGGACTACAGTAATTTACTCCAAGCAGCTTTTGAACATAAAGGAGAATTTACAATGGAGGGATAATCAGGGCCAAAAGGGCAGCCACTGTACGTTACACACTGTTCTAATAATGTAACCGAGACAGAGAGAGAACCCTGTGAGCCCTGTTGGCAACGTTTCAGACAGTGAGGGCAGTAGAGCAACACACACACACACAGACACACACACGCACGCACTTTGGAACAGAACAGTTATTAGACATTCTGACATAGAACATTAAGCACAATGATATGCATTAGTGCAGCCAAGCTCAGGTTCCCCCTGCATTGTACAGCAGAAAGCCGAGAGGGAACCCAATCAGGCAGCAGCACCAGCTACAGGCCAGGTAGTCCTCAACCTATTCTCAGGCCAATGGCAGTCCAGCGGCTGCACTCCTGCCATTGTCCGGCCTTACAGTGTGGAATTACACTCATATCTATTCACCCTGCGGTCTGGCAAGAATCAAGAGAAAATCCACAGCGTCATAAAAATGTTGGGAGGAGCTGCTAAAGGCCACCTATTGGGTGTCACCCACTATGTCACCAGGGTGATTTCTACATGGAGCTAGGTTGTAAAGTTATACTTGCTCTCCATGTTGTTTCAGAGTTAAAGGGACATACATGCATGTAATTCTGTTCTCTTCAAATCAACCTCAATTTGGTCATCAATGCAAGGAGCACTACTGTATTATGTCACTCAACTTGATAGACTTTTGCATGGATTTGCTGTCGCTTCTTGGCATCTAATAAAATGGAATGGAATGAACAGCAATGTAACAAAGTGTGTAGTATTAATAATTGAATGGTTATTTTATTTTGAAGGGCGGGAGGAAGTGCTGATTCATTATGAGTCTGGTATAATATACTGTATGTTGATGCAAAGACATTTTGTATTCTGTTGTAACAGCAAACACATCAAATAAACAAACAGAAATAGCCTATAGTATATATTCCATTGCGGTGGACTACAGTAATTTACTCCAAGCAGCTTTTGAACATAAAGGAGAATTTACAATGGAGGGATAATCAGGGCCAAAAGGGCAGCCACTGTACGTTACACACTGTTCTAATAATGTAACCGAGACAGAGAGAGAACCCTGTGAGCCCTGTTGGCAACGTTTCAGACAGTGAGGGCAGTAGAGCAACACACACACACACAGACACACACACGCACGCACTTTGGAACAGAACAGTTATTAGACATTCTGACATAGAACATTAAGCACAATGATATGCATTAGTGCAGCCAAGCTCAGGTTCCCCCTGCATTGTACAGCAGAAAGCCGAGAGGGAACCCAATCAGGCAGCAGCACCAGCTACAGGCCAGGTAGTCCTCAACCTATTCTCAGGCCAATGGCAGTCCAGCGGCTGCACTCCTGCCATTGTCCGGCCTTACAGTGTGGAATTACACTCATATCTATTCACCCTGCGGTCTGGCAAGAATCAAGAGAAAATCCACAGCGTCATAAAAATGTTGGGAGGAGCTGCTAAAGGCCACCTATTGGGTGTCACCCACTATGTCACCAGGGTGATTTCTACATGGAGCTAGGTTGTAAAGTTATACTTGCTCTCCATGTTGTTTCAGAGTTAAAGGGACATACATGCATGTAATTCTGTTCTCTTCAAATCAACCTCAATTTGGTCATCAATGCAAGGAGCACTACTGTATTATGTCACTCAACTTGATAGACTTTTGCATGGATTTGCTGTCGCTTCTTGGCATCTAATAAAATGGAATGGAATGAACAGCAATGTAACAAAGTGTGTAGTATTAATAATTGAAGAAAGGTAGGCCTACAACTAAATAAAGCTCAATGTAGGCAACAAACTGAGCCGTTTGCAGCACCAGTGCTTATAGGCTGGATTCACACAGGATCCAGCACTGTGCTACATTCATAGTCAATGGAGGTAGTGCATCAGGCTCAGGCAGTGGCTGCAGAAAAGTGCTGCGTGAAGAACATGCAGCGGTCGCACGGCGAGAGAGTACAGGGCGATACAACCCCCATGTCACACTGGAGCTGGCCAATCTAGACGGCCCACACACACACACACACACACACACACACACACACACACACACACGCGCGCGCGCGCGCTGTCTCTCTCTCTCTCTCTCAAAAGTCGCGGCTGTATCTATTTTTCACAACAATAAAAATCCTACATTTTGTCAATGAAAGCCTGCCTTTTTATATGAATGTTTCAACAACACGGCTCCAGACGACTGAAAGAGTCAAACAGAACAGAAACTAAAGTAAAAAAGAGAGAAGCTAAACTAAAGCTACAAAATAGCCTACAGCCTTTTAAAAATGCATTTTACTGGTTCACTTGCACACATGCTTGTTTTGAAGGGGAGGAGAAGGCAGAAAGGGGGTGAAGTGAGACACTCCCACCCGACGTACACGCAGTGGCTGCTGCGTCTCGCTGGATCCTGTGTGAATCCAGCCTTATCCTGACAAATGTAGTTCTAACGTAAGTTCAAGCCAGGAAGACTATAATAATGCATTTTACACTTCCTTAATTCACTTTTTATATCTCCACTCTTCAATCTACTCACAAGCTCATAAGCTGTCAATTTCCGGGGTTCAATTGAATAATCAGCTGGTTGCCGCCTAGTCTTTTTTAACCAATAGCATAGTGTCACATCACTGCTCATCACCTCTCACCCCACACACCTCCAGTGTAAGCCTATCACATTGCTTCGCACCCCCGTCGTAAGCCAATTGCTTGGAGGCGGTTTCCTTAAATATGCTTTTTTCTGTCTCATTCAGCCTCTCAACACCGCTGCTGTCAGTCTCGCACCCTCCTCCTCCCCCTCTCCTCCCAGTCATCGCAGACCTATCCGATTCTTCAGTCGGAAGAGTCTCATCATGAGTCTCAGAAGGAGATCACCAGCACCACCAGTATCTAGACTCCACAGGGGGATATACTGTATCTGGATGCTGATCTGGGCTGATGCAGCTCTCTCAAGATCTCCCTGCGGTGTCTAACCGCCAAAGACTAATAACAATACCTTATTCTCATCATTCTTTCTGTAAAGCATCATTCACGTTATTGTAATAAATATCATTTTATTCATTGGTCTCTAGTCTCTCCTGATTGAACTGAATTTGGCCTGTGAAATCATTCTCACATTGTCACTTCTCAAGGCACAATTGGTATGAAATGACTTATTGATGTTCAAAATAAGGTTTTAATCTTCAAATGATCCTGTGGACACTTCACCAGCTGCTGTTTGGACTGTTGCTACAGACTTGTAGATTTGTACATCTCAATAATGGGAGGGCCCTAAAGTCAACAGCTAAAAATACGATATTTTTGGGTATGTGGGGCAAACGTCAATTCTACGCCACCATAGGCTTCCACTGTGTGTGGAAATATATTGCAAGAGCACAGGCGAGGCTGTATCGAACCCGGGATCTCTTACTTACAAGTGCAACACTTTAACCATCAGACCAAAGGACCAACGTGCCATTTTATCCAGGATCGCTACACTATGCTGATGGAAAGCTGTCCAAAACTGTCTCAGATATCAAAAGTTTTTGACAGAAATATCATAAACAAGATTTTATGAAAATGCCACGCTAACCTCCCCTTTTTTGTGAAAGGCTGCTCCACTGGGCCTTAACAGATCTTCTGAAGAAGAAAGTCTTAAGGCTGCATTATTCCCATGTAGTATTTTGTAGTATTTTGTAGTACTAGGCATCTGCTGCGCGGCCTCGCCCACAGCTCGGCTGCTGCGTGGCCTCGCCTGCCCTATTGGCGCGTGCGAGCGTGTGTGTGTTGCTCACTAAATGTTATTGCATCAATGATGTCACAATGCCTCCTTGTGTGTGTGTGCCCCATTATGATATAACTGATGATATCATTAGTGTGTGTGTGTGTGTGTGTGTGTGTGTGTGTGTGCCCCCCTATGACATCAGCCTTGTCACAATGCCTCCTTGTGTGTGTGACATCACTGATCAGTCTTGTCACAATGCCTCCTTGTGTGTGTGTGTGTGTGTGTGTGTGTGTGTGTGTGTGTGTGTGTGTGTGTGCGCACGCGCGCGCACAACCTTATGATGTCATTTTTTGACATCACTGATGACATCACATCATTAGCTAAAGAATCCGGCTCCGTCAGGTCACCCGCACGGGTGCCCTTTACACACCCTGAAGGTTCAGCCCAATCGCACGTAAAATGGCATAGCTGTGGCCGAACACGGAACATGTTCTCATTACAGGAAGCACAGGTGGGGTCAAAAATCACTATTCTGATTTTAAAACCCAGCTTGAGTGGGTAAGAAGCCAACTTCTCCTCTCACCTTTACATCCTTCACAGGTGAGAGCGTTATAGTGATATCCGGAGGCCTTGTCTCCACACACCACACACAGTTCTTCCCCTTTGACCCTTCCGGCTTGCGACATGTGCCGGGTCCTCTTGCACACAGCAGGCACTACAGCGGACACCTCCTCCATCTCGGCGTCACAGGTAACATCCAGGGGTCCTTTCCTCAGTTCATACATCCCTGCATGCGAGTACCACTCCTCTCCGCTGTACTGAGGGTAGTAGTTGTGACTGGAGTAGTAAGGAGGGGAAGACATGGCTGGCTCCATGGATGGGTACTGCGTGTTGGGATAGCTGGTGAAGGACAACACGTCCGGATCCTGCAGCAGAGGACTCCCTTGGTCTGCCAGAATATCTAAGAAAGGGAAATGGTGAAAGGTTATAAATACAAGTTGAGAACAGCATGCATAGAAGCGGACATTTGATTATGTAAACTTGGCAGATCAAGTTTGTGTCAGCAGCACCAGTGGCTCCTGCATTGCATTACTGGCTTTCCTGGGGAAGCTAAGCAGGTCTAGCTGTGGATACTCCTTGAATGGGAGTCCATCTGGTGCTGGAAGTGGTGTTGGAGGACCAGTAGGAGGTGCTCTTCCCTCTGGTCTCATGAATATCTCACCAATGCCCCAGGGCAGAGACAGGGACTCTGTCCTGTGAGTGAGCGCCATCCTTCGGATGAGACAAACTGAGGTCCAGACTTCCTGTGGTCATTACAGATCCCATCGGCACTCTTCGAAAGAGTAGGGGTGTAACCCCGTTACCCCGGTGCCCTGGCTAAATTCCCACACAGGGCTTCCTTCCATCATGGCCACCTAATCGTCCCTCGTTACTTAATTCCATCCTCAACTCTCCGCATGATAGCTGATGTGTGGTTCTGGCACATATTGGCTGCCATGCATCACCCAGGTGGGAGCCACACATTGGTGGAAGATGAGTTGAGTCCTCCCCTCGCCTGATATGTGAATGTGAAGCACCTTGAGAATCTACAAAGGCACTATATAAATGCAATGTATTATTATTATTATATGAAGCGAGCAGATGTTGGAGAATGGTGAAACTGGCTGCAATATGCTATTTCACAAGCCGTCAAATCCCAAAGAGAAAGCCGCCTGGGATGTTAGATCAAGTGCTTCCCTGCAGAAGCTGCTCAGCCTGGATAATGGCTCCACAGTGGATGGTAATCCACACAGCTACATATACTGTAAGCCCATAAATGATTAACGACTGGCTTGCATGGAGCACACTGTTCCTGTTAGAATGACATGTAACTCCACGCTCATTTTGAAACTGATAGGAGAATGTTACCGATGAAAAGTCAACCAAGATCTCTCTCACACAATATTGTTTAATCATTACATGACATTCATGACATGTTCTGTGACATTTGCTTTAACATCATGGAGGAGAGGGATGACGATTGATTTCCAAGACTATAGTATAGATAGACAGTCCCTCCTCGTCTGTAAAAAAAAAAAAGAAGAAGAAAAAAAGAAAACTACTAGCCATTCAGCAATCAAAGTAAACTGAGATACAGTATAAAATGGTAAAGTGTCACACTGACCTCTTGAAGACTTGGTTAGGACCATAGCCATGTCTTTGTGACCAAGCACACAGACACTACCCAGAGACCCCGTGCTCTGATCGGTTTGCGGCTGTACCTTTGGTTCAACCTGGCTTTACATCGAACTTTACATTGATTCCCTGATGGAAAGCCTTTCCTCAGACACACGGGAACAGCACATCCAGAAAGCAAGAACTTGGCGCTTGCTTGAGAAGTGCCAAGGGGAGCAAAGGTTGTCATAGCTACTCATTAACCTGACAGTCACATTTCTTGACATCATTACAGGTAGTTGTTGGCATGTGTCAAGTCATTATTTTCACATGTGGGCAGTGTTATTACCTGGCTGCTACTGTGCGGTAATGCTCGCTTGGAGTCTAATGTGTGTGAGAGAGATTGGCTATGTGGAAGACATACCAAACAGGTGGGAGCTCTCTGAGAGGCAGAATCCATCGCTGGGTGGGATCTGCAGCGGTCCCACCACATTGATGTCGGGGGCCAATTCCACCCACTCATTCATTCAGGACGGTGGTGAGGCTCCAACTCAGGGGCGAAAGCAGGATGTACTCAGTCACAAGGCCTCGGTCCAGTCCGGGTCTGTGACAAGCATCAAAACAGGTGCGTTTTGTCAATAATAATATGTTATTCCACCAAAGGAAATTCTTTACATTTAAATGGGTACTCGTGTATTTGCCTATGTGCTGCCACTGTAGTTGAATAGCAGTCAGTATCATGCTCCAAACCCCTGCTGGAAGGTAATTAAACTTCAGGCGGGGAGTCTCTACACTACAGTCTACTACATCAACACACTTGACAGGTCTTCTCTCCCACATAGGGATGAGGCACGCAGTGGCTACCATGCAAGAGGGGGGAAGGGGTGGAGGTCTGGAGGATGAAGGTCTTGGCCACAGCGTGTCACTGAATGAAAGAGGCAATGCTCTCTGTGTGTCCTGCTCCCTTATATAGACTCACGTACACATTGTGTGTCACTTTAGGTGGTTTTATAAATCCTATGCAAGGCCTTAAGGCTAATGTCTTAGTTTGCCAAATACCGCGTAATAAACCTTCTGGTATTTGAATTGTAGATCCCTTGATGGCATCTCGAGAGTAACAATTATCCAAACTCTCTGTGGCCTTTCGGCTGTGGCATTAAAAGACACACAAGGCCACAATGGAAGCACATGAAGCCATGTGAAAACACAGCCACATTACAGTATGAGCTATTCAATCATCTACCCCATTCTTTTTTTTAATTAACCCATTTTAATTTCCCCTGAGATCCAACAGCAGCCCGCAAGGAGTTGGAAACCTCCAGTCCACTCTGTCAGCCCACACAGCACCTCAACCTGCTTCTCCACACACGACACGGTGGCACACCGCGGAGTCATAAGAAGCCATCTATTCCCCATTGAATCACCATCATACATGAAATATGTATAATCCCCTACCTTAGTCCAGGCAGTTGATTTTCCCTGTTGAATTCCAGTCTGGCAGCGGCCTTCAGTCTGTTTCTGATATCCACGCTGTGAGCAGCACCATCAATATTTGCTTATGAACTGCTTCTGTCTGGGCTCCAGTGAGAACGTGTGTGACCAGTTGGGGTCAGGGAGAAAGGAGTGGTGGTTATTAATTAAACTGTCCATTCCTCTCCTCTCCTCCACCCCCGTTCCCCTAAAATCCCTCTTTATCTGGCCAACAGAAGAGGCTGCCATATGAGTTGTCCAACAGAGCAGAAATCCCACCCACATACTGTACACTAACACTGCACGCATTGCACATACATCAAGTCATTAGCATGACACAAGCAACTAGTATGAGTGCAAGCCAGCCAAGCAGGGGAGCGCCGCTATCAGCCTAATAGTTTACATGTTCTATCACTGAATAGAAACAGTGTGTGACGTGCGTTTGCGTGCGTGCGTGCGTGTGTGTGTGTGTGTGTGTGTGTGTGTGTGTGTTTGTGGCATCTTATCATTGCAACAGTCATGCTACACTGGGTAGTTTATGGTTTTATAAGTACAAGAAGTACTAATTGAAGTCGCCAAACAAGTCTAATACAGGAAATGTTTCTTCTGTAAGCACACTGTGTGGCAATCGTTCCCATCTGTCCTTGAACCAATCAATGGCATTTTATCATGTAACAATGAGATGTGAGGTGTGAGTCTGTACCGGACGCGTTCACATTGGTGCCTCAAAGCTTTATCACATGCCGCTTGTTCCCCTTATGTACTGTAAGAGAGATCCATAGGCTATATATGTGGGAAATGGAATGTTGAATGACTCCTTTATAATCCTTAATGTATCCAAAAACAATAGTTTAATCATTGACGGGTTGTTGCTTCATCCAAAGAGGCCCTTCTGAGTCAACAGTCAGCCCCTCTGAAATAAACAGAACCTTTGCCATTGGCTGTCGGCTGTTTGTGGACTATCTGGTCTGTGTCTGCGAGCAGGCAGGAGGCTGTGATGGCCTCTGTAAGGGAATTGGCTCCAGCTAACATATCTATAAACTACATGGCTTAATTGGCAGCGTATGGCAATTATATATATATATATATATATATTATATATATATATATATATATATATATATATATATATATATATATATATATATATATATATGAACATAGAGTGCTGTTGACAAGTCATTATGGTCATGAGATGAGGCTCATTTAGAATAATT
>NW_028151049.1:0-33343 GCF_964638095.1 Poromitra crassiceps | reverse complement strand
ATTGACTGTATTCTGCTGTTGCTTGCCTGTCAGGTGTCACCGTTGAACCTGGGATGTAAACATCAAATTTGTTTCCAGTTGGGCCTCTGGTTTGACATTTCAGAGTTGTGATGCTTTGAAAGCCTCAAGCCTCCTCTAGCCAAAGCAAAGTCTGCACTGCATTATTCATAGAGCTGTATGTAATGACGCTATGTCTATAATATCATTATAGAAGATCGTCTGTTACAAAAAAGATGGCCACTCGGTAGTGCTCTCTGCGCCCTGAGGCAGAGCATATCAGAGATGGTCTACAGAGAAAGATGATCACTCCGAGTGCAAAGGGACGGGTGTCAAACAACTTCATTTAAAGTGACAGTAATATAATGCAGGTCTAGGGTTGAACTGGCCAGGTTCCAACTGCAATATATATTGTGATCAAACCTTTAAATATGGCAGTTAAATGCTGCCGTCACCTGGATAAAACCAGTAATTGGCTCAATGTCACAATCAAAGAGGCTGAAAGAATCCCACACAGGAAACAGGGTGGCAATCCAAAAAGGTCACTTTATTATCTAATTATCTAAAATAAGTTAAGGCTTCCTATAGACAGCTGGCTGCATATGCAATTCATCAAACCTTATTAAAAACCTTGCTAATATGGACAGGACAAACGTCAACGCCGCTCATGAGCTGGTTGTCGGCGGCAGGCCATCTCTAGCTGTCTCTCTCCCCGTCCCGAGTCACAGACGTGCAGGCAGAACGCTCCACCAGCGGCGGCTTCCTCTGTGCCTTCAGCCGTTCATGAGCTGGTCCTCTGCGGCCGCCACGCTCCCTCCCCGTCCCGAGTCAAAGACGGCAGAACGCTCCACCAGCGGCGGCTTCCTTCATGAGCTGCTCCTTGGCGGCCGCCACGCTCCCTCCAGACAGCTGCTCCTCGCCGGGTCGTCTTGCGTGTTGATGCTTTGAGTCGTTAGAAGGAAAATGGGAAATGCTATATACGCCTGTTTTATATATACCCGGCTAGCGGACCTGAAGGGGACAGGACCGCAAGGGGGCGTGGGCACTGGCTTGTTTCTTGTGAATAAAAGGAGGATGTTGGCGCCTGAATTCATTCCAGAAACTATGGCTGTTTGGATTGTCGGGAGCTCGCTAATTCGCCGCCTGCAGGCTCACTTGGAAGCGGGAGATTGTGATCCAAACCTGGGACTGGATGTCGATGTGGTCTGGCTTGGGCGTTCAGGGATGAGGTGGGAGCATCTCATGCCGGTGCTCCGTGAGAAGCTGATAGTTTCTCCGCCGCCAGCTCTCATCGTTATCCATCTTGGTGGAAACAACATTGGCTCTACAGCGAGGGTCGATTTGATGGTGAGGATGAAGTCAGACATTCGGGAAATCGAGTCTCTCTTTCCCAATACCAAATTGCTGTTGTCTGACATTCTGCCGCGTCGGAACTGGAGAGGCCAAACTGCCCGTTCTGGGTACGGCTTGGAAAGGGCTCGACGCTGGCTGAATGGTGTCATGTTTGGTTTCATGCAAGACAATGGTTTGGATTGCATCAAGCATCCCAATATTACATTGAATCATTTAGCTAGGGACGGAGTTCACCTAAATTTAGCGGGGAATAGGGCTTTTCTTTCAAACATCAGAGTGGCAGTAGCTGTTAGTCTCCCTTAAAAATTCCTTTGCAGCAACAAAACGGCTCTTTTAAGAGCCACACACATAGTCTGAAAAGAGCTCATCATTCTGACACGTTTGCCCGGGTTTCAAGTGGCAAGTTTAGGAAGTGAGATGTGATTTTATCAAAGACACATGACGTTACAATTGTCGGCTGTGCAGGAACTAGCCAGCTTCTCCATCCATCCCTCTTACGTTTGAAAACGTTCCCAGTTGATATCACTAACTAGGCTACTTGTATAGCCTTTGATAGGCTTGTAAATTACGCTGAATAGCCTGGCCGCGCAAAGTCTCCAAGACGCGCTCATTTTGGCAGTCAGTTACAACAGTATGCCTTTCTATCCTTAATGTATTGTCTATTAGCTTCCATGACACATAATATGCCTGGCGCTGGTTCTCCCTCTAAAAAGACATGTTAATAATAATAATAATAATAATAATATTTCATATTTCGACCAGCCCCGACTCTACACCGAGCTCACCGTCATGTAGCCTATGGCATCTGACTTTGCGGGTAAGAGCCCGGCCGACATTCATCAGTTTCTCCTCCAAAAACAACTGAACGAAAAAAGCATGGCACAAGTGTACACTCTCACAGCCTCGATTGACTGGCTGCCCTGTAAAATAAACAAATAGCCTATAGCCTATGGAAATCAGTGGTTAACAATTCAAGTCGCAGGCGAAAACTCGCAATGCAACTTGTGATGATAATTAGACGTCAATGTGTAAGTAGAGGCATGTTGGAATAGCAGCATGTAACCGTCTGGAGCAGATCTGGCGGACATCAGGGCTGTAAAGAAGTCCTGAAGGTCTTTTAATAAGGAATTCATTCTTTCTGCTAATCTTTTATTTTATTGGCTTTGTTTTGTGGGACTTTTCTTTTGAAACTCTTAGAGCGGAAGTAGTTATGTTGCTTTTGCACGCTACTTGACATAAGTGTGGGCACTAGCAAGTAGATTAAAGTAAATGAAATTAGTAGTTCCATATAAAGTAGTGTCATAGAATAAACAAACATAGCTTGGCAAACTCCATTTGGCCACCATTGTATGTTGCCCCATGTTGTGTAGCACTTACACATAAGCACACAAGTTGTTTACAAGTATCACATGTTATAGTGTCCAAGCATCTCAAACTTTGTGACGCCAGGGATGCTTAAACAGACACAAATTAGCTTTTGTTTTCAGGGCCCCATCAGTTTATTACAGAAAGCGAGCATGTATTAAAATGAAGGGCAGTGTTTCTTAACCACTGGCAGGTATCAGAGCCTCATCTAGCGCGCTGTGGAGGACCTCACATCAATCTAACACAGATAGCTTTTCATGCATTGGGAAGGTGGTCCTCACAATAGTTTTACCAATCAAAAGTGGGCTTTGAATTTCAATAGGTTGAGTTCCCCTGCTATTCGCTGCATTTCCATTGTGCATAATGTTAGCAGACAGTGATGACCAAATATGAACAATACATGATTTTAATAGTGCTGAAATGCATCTGCAGCAACATTGAAGACATTGGAGTCACTTTGGAGACTTCTTTCAACGGGGTAGGGAGGGTGCATTGGAGAGAGAATGAGGATTTCCGATTTGAAAGGGATCCAGTCAATGAAAGTTCGGATGGAATGAAAATAGCTATTGCTCAAACGGTCAAATGGCACAGTTGTAATTTGTTTGCAAGATTAAACAGAGTAGCCAACATACTGTAATCCCATTTGAAATTGGCAAATAAAGAAATGGCCTAACAAACAACATAATAAACATTACAGTGCCTTAATGTAGTTATAGCTAAATGGGGAAACGAGTAGCCTATCCCTTCATACACACGGTGAAGACACAGAGATGAAGAATATTTGAACTCAGTAAACCCTTCATGTTAATTCAACTGTGTGTATGTGATTCCAGCTGGTGATGTCATCAGTCCTTGCGGTGGAGTCAATCGTAGAAGGTGGGGGAATCTTTGGCCAACACCAGCTTCATTTCTTGCAGGTGTTGGAAGTTCAGCGCCTTAATGGTCTGCGTGGGGACAGCAGGGACAGCGGGGACACTGGTGACTGTGCTGTTCTTGCTCAGAGACGGGGACTCAGGGCTTCTCGTCATCTGAGTGAAAATAGGTAGACTGACAACGGAGAAGAAACTTTAAGTTTTAATTGATTACACAGTATGTTTTAACTTTGAATGAATAATGTTTTTTGAAATAAATATTAACTTGATGGATGTTGTCACACTGTCAGCCAGCCTTCAAGTGTAGCACTTAGACATATTGTAAGCACACATGATGTTGTAGTGTACAAGCATTTCCATGAATTTCATCATGGGATCTGAATACCAGTGTCAAGATTAGCAAATCCCACCAGCGAGTATTTCCTGCAGCAGCTCAAAAAGTTCCGGGTCAGTCGTTACACTCAATCACTCTCCCTGCCTTTTATTTGTTAGATAATGTTCTGTCTGTTTGTGATCAAACAAAATATCTGGGTCACTTAATCACTGACCAAATGTCTGATGATGACCACATGTATTAGACAGTGGCGTGTGCTATATGGGCAGGCTAACATGCTGGTGCGGAAATTTCGTTAATTTTCAGATGATGTAAAGATGAACCTTTTCAGAGCCTACTGTACCCCCATTTATACTGCTCGCCTGTGGGTGAACTTCAAAAAAGCGAGCCAACATCAGCTTCAGGTTGCATATAACGATTGTATGCAGAATTTGATGATAAAACCTAGGTGGAGTAGTGCAAGTGACCTATTTTGTAAGGCAGGAGTCTACACTTTTCAAGGCCAGAATGCCATCATAGTAGTGCTAACCAACCCTGTGTTTAGTGGTGTGAGATACAACTCACAAATGTAACATATGTATGTGACATAAAGACATGACATGAAATGGTGAATTTGACAGATGTTTCTAATGACATTTGTTAAGTGGATGTTGTCACAAGGTGTCTGTGTGTGTGTACAATGTGCATCAAAACACAGACACTTACCTTCATTTATAGAACCATTTGCAACAGTAGCCCCATAACGCGACGCCTTCCTACTGTACTTACTGTACAGCAGTGGGCGCCACACAGCGTTAGAATCCTGAATAGGTGGACAAGGCTGTTTAAAATGTTCTCCTACCCATATCCAACCTCTGATTGCAGATCTGCAGATATGATCGCCTGCCTAGTGAAGCCAGTAAGTTTGTCGTGGAGGTAAAATGATACTGGTGCGTGAAACAACTGTTTACAAGCAGTCTTTGCACAGCCTGTGCCGTATTGAGGACAGGAGAAGCTTCCTAGTGCCGACAGGAAGCTTGGGAGTTTGAGTATTTCATAAAGTGTTTTGCTTCCCAGGTGCGCTGGATTTGTGTTGATCACTGACAGCCGCATGTGTTGTTTGCTCGCCGCGTGCAAGCGGTGCACCATGATAGTGAGATCAAACACACTTTGCTGTAAATTCAGTGCAGGCTGTGCAAAGACTGCTTCTAAACCCATGTTTCACGCATCAGTATCATTTAACCTCCCCGGCAAACTTACTGTCTTCACTAGGCTGGCCATCATATCCTCTGATTTGCAGTCGGAGGTCGGATACAGGTAGGAGAGCTTTTTGAACAGCCTTGTCCACCTATTCTGGATTGTAGCTGTGTGGCGCTGACTGCTGTACAGTAAGTACAGTAAGAAGGCGTCACGTTATGGGTCTACTGCAGCAGTTGTCCCAGCATCTGCGAATGAATAAAATTAACAAAGTTTGACTGTAATATTTATGACAGTAGATCGCTTTAGAACAAAACATAGTCAGGCAGGTGTATAATTTTTCTACATTTATTTTGGAACACCGGAGTAGAGAACTTGTAAAACCTGGTGGAAAAACAGATCTAACTTATCTGTTAGTGTACATTTTGATTAACTTTTAGTGACCTATGAGAAATATAACGAATGTGGGTAATACACTTGAGTGTTATCATCAACAGCGTCATCCTCATCCATGCCAATTAGTTTGATTATGATTAATTTTTAATCATCTAACGTTATGCAGGTGTTGTAGAAAGTTGGAGATGTTGGAGCCCTTAGCTGCGACTGCAACTTGGGTAGGTTTTGCACACTGGGTAGCTGTCATCTTTAACAAGACACTGCGCGTCCTTTTTGTAACCGAAATGCTGCCATACCCATGACTTTAGACGTTTTTTTGGGGGGAAGAGATCATTTCTTTGAGTTGCTTGTGGTCTCTCAGGCTCTGCCATTACGTTAGCTGTAATGCTAGCGTAGGCAAGAGTCAGATAACTAACTAGCGTTACATCGTTACATCGATGGCCGTTCAGTAAACAAATTAAGAGGTCACGGAGACCACAGTTCGTGTCAGGCGACTGACACATCGCGCACGTCTCTGAAAAGTTTATGTTTGGCTGACGTCCATGGCTATGAGCTGTGTTTGTGCACCCGCTAAATAGTCCGTGCGGAAACGAAGCGAGAGATTGGTTCCTCTCGTTCCAGCGTTGTTTGCGCCGCATCGTTGTTTAAACTGACGGACTTATTTTGACAACAAAACACCCGGTGTTACGGAGCCTCTGCGGTTATATAACCGTGACGTTTTAAATGGCGGTTAATAGTCAAACCCCTTAACCCCTGCCTCCCTAGTTTCAACTGGGCAGTGTAGCTCCATTAGCTGTTAGCGGCTAACGGCTAATCCACAGTCATTCCAACCAGTTCAACACAACAACCCAACATCAAATAAACGAGTGGGCCAGATATATGGGGTAACATATCTCTAACACAGGGTACCTAACAAAACCACCAGCTTACCTGGAAAACGCCATAGAACTGAATCTGTTTCAGGCACACGTTCAACTTCAGATGGCTCGTTTTCATTTCCGGGTCCGAGATCTCATGGGTGTGACGCGCTCGCGCGAGAGTACCGCAACCCCGACCTTCTCTGCACAAACGCTGTTCACATAGTGATGCTGCCACCTGTTGGCGATAGACTGGTGCTACAGGACTCAGGCTAATGTGACGTTTTGTGTGGGAGTGTTTGAATAAACCCATTGCAGCAACGTGACGTGCGCATGCGTGGAGGACCTTGGTCAAAGCGCGCTAGCTTGGCGCTCATTCCTTGTTCTGACTCAGATACCACGGACCACTGGAAAAATGCAGCGTCCGAACACCCCCACTTGCTCCCCCAGCAAAATCGCGAGATACGCCACTCCAGGGCCGATGTCCCAACTCCGGGAGAGGCTCATAATATTTCGGGTAGGTGTATTTTGTGTTCATTTGAACAGATTCATAGCCATACAGTGTTCACTTTATCATGGTCCAATCAAGCTATTTGTGTGGAACATTCGACTGTCCTTGTAAAGGGAAAATGGGTTTTGGGTGAAAAGCAAAGAGAAACGGGCAGAAATGGCTTGCTATGCACAATAGATGTTTGGGTAGTTAACTAAAAACAGCTATTGGAACAACTCAGAATTACACTGGGGCTGTGTTGTGAGTTATGTTTCTCTGTTATGGAGAACCCACCTGTCAGCCAGAATGGACGCTAATACAAGGCAGAGAAACCATTCTCCTGTCAACATATTTTTGCCAGACAAGCCTCTGTTTGTTCCTTTTTAAATATACTTTATTCAATTATTCAATCAGGGGTTATAAACATTTACACTAAATACATTTGTTTTTGTGTTTTTATTTTATTTGTTATTAACAGTATAAAAAAATAGTTATCAAAAATAAGAAGTCTGTTAGAAGGTGAGCAGGAGCCAGGGTGTGGGTGTCTTTGTTCTGAAGTCCAGTGAAATTTGTATTTTCAGTTATGCTATGATTTGTTTATAGACCACTTCACCTGGGATGACGGCTTGGTGGATAATTATGGCACACCTCGTCTTCCACAATTTGGCCATGACCACACAAACAACCGTCCAGAAAAAGTCCTGGTGTGGCCCTGTCATAGTTAAATTAAAGACACCATACATCACAGCATTGTAATTCACAGTAACATAAAGACCAATACCAATCATTTTCCCCCAAACATATTTAGATGGCTCACATTTTAAGAGCAGATGTTCAACAGTCACATCCTCCTTGCAGTCGTCCATAGGACACTCTTTGGTTTTAACAAAGCAGCTCCACTTGACGACTGCTCGGACCGCTAGTCTGCCAACTGAGACCAGCCACATGATGTCTCTCTTGTTTTCTGAGAGACACTTACTAAATATATTTTTAATACAGACCTGAGAGCTTGCTTAATGTAAATGTTTGTATGGGAAAACCCCACCATACAAGTTATTACACAATTTTACATATATATATTGGTTGGACATTTCATTCCCAGCAATATTAATGTGTGCAAACTTGTTCACAAAGTCACCAGACAAAAGTTGACAGGTTGCTGTATTTGGATGTGCTGATACATGTTTATTCAATAATAATGTGTTGTTCTTTTCACAGCATGATCTGGCCCAGGGGCAAATCCCCAGGGAAGAGATGTGCACAAAGGTAGACTTTATCACCAACTGGTGCCTCCAGCACCTGCAGGCCAAACAGCCCGCTCCCTCCGCTCAGGAGCTGGCTGCTTTAAGAGACCAAGTGCGTGAGGAGCGGAGGCAGCGGGCTGTTTTGTCCACCAAAGTGGCCCAGCTGGAGGCCCAGCTGAAAACCCTGGAGGACGAGGCCGGTAGGCGGATGGAGCAGGAGTGGGACCGGGCACTTGTGAACGAATTGAATGGTGAGTGTAAATTCTCTCACATTTATGAACAACACAACACAAATCCACAGCTCTGCCAGAGAACCCACAATAACCAAAACATTCCTCCTATGTAAGGTGTGTAGCATCTGTACATATAACGAGAGCAATGTTAAAGGGACACCCCATGGATTTTCAATGATGATTTATTTAGCAGAATCTCACACATATCCAAAAACTGGAAACAGTTTTGCAGGCATGATTTGAATTGGACAGATATTGAGCGCTCATTTGAGTGAAAGTTGTGGACCAGTGAGGTCATTCATGCACAAATGCCATCACTTGTCCACAGCTTAACTCAAATCAACTCTCAATAACTGTCAAACTCCATGAATGGCTGCAAAACTGTTTATATTTTTCTGATATACTACTGATTTTGGGATGATGACAAAGCTGGTTGAAAATCGGTGGAGTGTTCCTTTAAGAGTTGACTCATTACATGAGACGTAATGCGGGTTTGGTTCTGAGGTGTGCCAATAGTTTAGTTCCACCTGCATGTGCGATGTGACTAGCAGTTTTGATACAATAAGGCTGTACGTCACCTTACTAAATACACAGACTATTGTGAAGCACTGACATTGCATGACTGTGCTGTAAACATGAATGAGCTTTGAACATTTGTTGTGTTTTTAGAATCAGAGATAGCTGCCGGTTCCACTCCTGCTCCTGGAGCTGCAATAGAGGTGGCTGGAGGTAAGCAATGCATGGCAGAAATGTGAAATGGTATGTCAGCTGTCTTAGTCAGAGTCTTGTGTCCAGTGCTAGGATACTAAACCTCAAACGGTTACATGCTGCCACTCCGACGTGCTGCCACTCCGACGTTCTGCCACTCCGAAATATGGGCACTCAGAAAGGGGGTCTATATTCCCCGTTTTTCACTAATCTCTCCCAGCCCCCACGCCAAACCTAACCTCCCCCCATGCCTAAACCTAACCTCCCCCAGACCCTAACGCAAAACCTAACCTCTCCCACCCTCACGCCTAAACCTAAGGTCGGCATTGCGGCTTCTAAGGTGAACGACCGCCAGTTCGAATAATGGAAGTTAACGTTCAGAGTGGCAGGGCTTCGGAAAGGCAGACAGTTACCACCACAAACGGAACTTGAAAATTGACTACTGTGTTATTGAAAGGTAGAGTAAGCTTGGAAAAGTCCATTGTTTTTCGACTAGGCTGTTGAGTGATTTGCAAGCAACAACTTTGGAAAATCAAAATGACAAAGCAGATGAGTTAACATAATAATCCACACATTCCACAGTGTTCCCATTGGTCTTTGAAATTCTGTTTTTGTATTTGATGTGTGCCAAAGAAATCCAAGCCTTGAAAGTTTGTGAAAAATGACATGTTTCATTGAACATGCGAGAATGTATAGATATAGTGCATGGGTTGGAGTGTAATTTTAAAAATAACATGTAGTGTGGCATCACTGTAACATAGGAGTTTCAGAAATGTCCACACGTGTTATGATTTTTTTAATAGTTGTGTGTGAGCTTCTGTAAGTAGCTGTCACACATGACTGTGCTGTCGTCATTATTGACCTTTGAACATTTGTTGTGTTTTTTGAATCAGAGACATCTGCCGGTTCCGCTGCTGCTGTTGTGGCTTCTGAGAACCATGCTGCCGGTAAGCAATGTGTGACATGGCAGAAATGTGAAGTTGTACGTCAGCTGTCATTGTTGTACTCTTGTGTCCAGTGCTAGGTTACTAAGCTTCTAACGTAACTTGAACATTGACTACCGTGTCATTGAAAGGTAGACTTAGCTATTCGCTTAGGCGATTAGGCTATTCAGTGATTTGCAAGCAACATCTTTGGGAAATAAAAATGACTAAGCAGATGAGATAACATAATAATCCACACATTCCACAGTGTTCCCATTGGTTTTAGAAATTCTGTTTGTGTATTTGATGTGTGCAACAGAAATCCAAGCCTTGAAAGTTTGTGAAAAATGACATGTTTCATTTAACATGCTTGAACGTCTAGATTTTGTGTATGAGTTGGACTCTAAATTGAAAACGATCGTTTGTCCTCACTGTAACATAGGTGTTGACAAGTGTCCACACATTGTTGGATTTTAGTAATAGTTGTGTGTGAGCTTCTGTAAACACCTGTCACTTGTCATTGTAGGATTGTCAGTGTTATAGTAATTTCGCTTGGTCTGTGTCTCAAACTATGCTCTGTTGGCTCTTGAAATATGAGGCAATTGGTTGTGAAAATTCTTTGCATTTGAAGTTTTGGAAGACGTGGGAACCTGTGTCCAAACTCCATGTGCTGAATTGGGAGAATAACAGTTGCTTTTTTGTGTTTTTCAGAGATGGAGTAATGTTTGTCCTTGTCTTTTGTTTGTTGTTCTTGTTGTTTGTTGTTCTGTTGGAGGACACTGAAATAAAGTTGTAGTTTTCATGTAGTGATGTGTCGCCTGGATTAATGATTCAGCATGTAGTCAAAGTGTACCGATTAATTTAGGTTCATGGGTATGGATTGAATAATCAGGGGACTTTGAAGTTACATGTTAACAGACAATAAATCAGGTGTAAAATAAATTAGACCTAGTTGAAGGACATTGTATTTTGGCCATTTCATAAATCGGCAGTACTTGTTCCAATTTCCTCTGGCCCCAATGTGTATATTGTCTTATTGATGACATGTCAAACCAACAATGTGGCTTGTTAAATCATTGTGAATGCATCATACATGCAAAGGATATTTCAGTTGTGTTGTGACGATGGAGGTACATTATGCGGCAAGTGGGTATGGTCAAATTTACATGAAAGAGAAAATGTATTTCCACTTTGTGTTAGCTTATCCATACTGAGACACTGGCATTGTGTAAGTTGTGACAATTCTTGTCTAATAAGATGAATTGGACAGGAATGGAGGCCACCACACATCCTGGATGGCAAGTACTCTGGAATTAACTGTGATGTTCGAAATCACGGTTATTAGTGGAATTGGTGAAATGCTGCATT
The DNA here is from genome assembly GCF_964638095.1 of Poromitra crassiceps. Classification (NCBI taxonomy): domain Eukaryota; kingdom Metazoa; phylum Chordata; class Actinopteri; order Beryciformes; family Melamphaidae; genus Poromitra; species Poromitra crassiceps. The sequence goes on along the minus strand of NW_028151049.1, from coordinate 22,027 downwards.
TTAAAGTGTTCTGGATAGATAAATGTTTGATGAAACCCCAAAGTACCCCTGCTTTTCTCTTGGAGGCAGAGTGACTAGACTGGAAGTGAAATTGGTCCCAAAAATATCAGAGCTGACAGAGGCATGGATAAAACTTACAATCCTGTATGAACTGTTAAACTGCTTTTGTGAACAGGTGGACATGAAATTTGCCATTCAACGATTACAGCTTAAAATGATACAATTAAACACTATTCATTGGATTCCATGTTGGTATATGATTACATCATAGAGGCGAGGTGTGTACTGTCGTAATGTGAATGTAGATTGAATTGAAAAATGGCAAATCTCTGCCATTGTTCTTAATTCATTCATTTTAAATGTATTGATTGTTGAATGAGACCAATGTTGTGGCTATTCATTTTAAAATGGAAATGCAGCCTTTATTTCATTGCTTATAGAGTGTAATTTGCATCTGGAAGGAATTAATTACAATGATCTATGCAGTATCATTCTGTTTTACTCAGAGCCTTTACTTTGAAAGATAACCCTGGAAGTGGTGTGTGTTTTTGAGGTTAGTGTGACAGCGGAGCAGGGGGCCTTTACTTTGAAAGATAACCCTGGAAGTGGTGTGTGTTTTTGGGTCTCACTTGACAGCGGGCAGGGGGCGGGTTCATTTCAAATGTTCCTTCTCCGATTGGCTATTACAGTCTTTCAAATTTTTTCATTGGTTGACACTGGTTTCTTCCGTGACTGTTGGCCCCGCCCCTTTCCCTTTGTTGCATAGCACAAACTGAGGTAGGTCGACTGTGTCTTGTGCTCTATGTATTTTGCTGGAATATGTTTGTAAATCTGAAGTTAGCTTAGTCAGAAGTCCCTGTATGCATAGTGTAAGACGTTACAGCTTAGCAAATGATTTTTTTTCCATGCATGAATGTGTTAAAATGGTTCTGCTAGTCATACTAGCAACAGTGTTTGGTAGCATGTAGCTCATTGGTAGCATGTAGCTCAATCGGCGTTAGCATGTTGCTACTGTTGCACAAAGTAGACAGGTAGCTTCAGGAAGATTTGTTCTCTCAGCCACTGCAATGTTGCTATTTAAATGCTATCAATGACAATAAAACCACCTATACATCAGAGACTCTGAAGGAAGAATGACTGAAGAGTGTTGCATTGAGGCCAACTGAGAGGCAACATGCAAAGAGTGCATTATAAGGACTGGAGCTGTGGCTAGCTGTAGCTGTGATACTTTTTGTGATTTGTTCAGCCTCAACAGATATGGTGTAATAGTTATCTAGCATTGCAATTGACTTGTGGTTTTGTGGCTGGTGCTGCAGGGGTGCCCAATATGTCGATCGCGATCGCGAAGGTAGTGTGGTCGATAGCATGGCATTGAGGGGTAATTTTTTTTTTTTTTTTTTTTTTTTACTGTTTTTGCACTGTCTTTCCACTGTTTTCCACTGTATACTCAGTGTATATATATATAAATATGTTTGGTAGATCACTTTGACTTGGTCATTTTAAAAGTAGCTCCCAAGCTGAAAAACTGTGGGCACCCCTGGGGGCTATAGCCTACAGTACTACCAAAAATGACACTGGGTGATAGGCTATGGTTGAAATCAATATGATAATCATATAGATTTTTCTCTGTCAATGTTGTTCATGCTAATGTAGGTTAGGATGACGTAGCCTATTTAAACTAACTTTATGCAACTTTCCAGCAAAAGGTAGAATCCACAGTACCATGTACCACTAGAGGTTTCCTCACACCAAATTCAACTATAGGGCAGGCTATTGTTTTTAGTGCTGTCGTGAGTTGGCTGTGTTAAATAAAAAGTCTGCTACATCAATGTAACTAGCCTACTTTGGGGTGAATTGTGAATGGAGGCTAAACATTACTATTTTTTAGAGGTTAGTATTCTGCACAGCCTCTTAGGTCATGTAATGCTTATCACTCAAAAATGAAAAGGGAACATTATATGTAGACTTTAAATCTTGCACAAATGAGATTACGAAATGTGGTTATTAAGGGGGACCCCCTCCCCCCTTAACCACCTCCCACTGCGTAGTGGTTCATACCTTGCCATACCTTGGGTGTTGCTGAAATGCTGCCACTGATTTCACTGTCATGTTGTTGCCTGAAGGAGAAGGTAGTGTATGTGAAGTTAAAAAAAAAAAATATAGTCTGCACACTGCTGGACTTGCTCACAGTTGATTGATTGAAAATAAATCAACTGGGAGCAAGTTGCGCAGTGTGCGGATTCGATTTTTTTTTTTAAGTTTCATTGCTTTTGTCCTGCACCTGCATTTTGAGTGGATGTGCGCGCTCTACGTTTTAACTGTATGTAAAGTTACCTGTGCTTCAATAATTAATTCAGATTTAGACTACTTATGCATTGACCTCTGAAATGAGGACACATTGATCTCCCCTACATAAGCCACCCACTGTTTTTGTCTTTCCTAGATTGACTTGAGATACAGAATTTGCTCTATTGATCATTCACAGGTGAGTTAGCTGTTAGTAAGATGTAACACCAAATTGGAGTGCAATTACTTGCAGATATGTCCACATATTTGTGTGTGTGAAAGAGAGAGAGAGTGAGTGAACCATGAAATACATTCACCTCGCCAAAATGTTTTTGGAAATCTGTGTCAGACACAAAAGTCGCCTTTTGAAGACTCAGGCAACTGGCTGATTCTCATCAAAGTTTGTCTTTTACGAGGACAATTGCTGACTTTTTTGAACAACTAAGCTTCTGATATAGTAAGGTCATGCCTTGTTACCTGTGACTTCATAGTATTGAAATAAAGTGAGTTTAATGCTCAATACAGATTTCCTAAAGGATTTTGGCTAGGTGAAGGGAGGGTTTTGACTGGCTATTGATGACACACAGCATGTAAGACCCTGAGGGTTAGAAATACATCTCCACAAATGGACCAGCTACATGTTTTTTTTTTTCCTATCAGAGGGTATATGTAAGAGTAAACCACATTAATCCCAACTTTGTATTTCAATCTTTCACCTCTATTAAATAGATAATGCATTCAGTTCCACAATTAGTCCTTAGCTGTTACCACGTGCTCTCCGTGATGCCCAATTCTCTTGTTTCTTTGTAGCCTCCTGTTCCAGTTCGACATTTCTGCGCTTGTTTTCAGGTAATTCACTCCATATTTAGAAAAGCACTTTGCAGGCACTCATGTCACTGGATTTGCAGCTGCCATCATATACATTAAAACATGATGTCATGCACCTGAAAGTGTATCTGTGAATAGTATAATGTCTGTGCACTGGGCAGCTTTCTTCCCATGTGTTTTCAGACCAAAATGTCTTTATATTGAAGTGCAGTCTAAGTAAAACTTGGTTGTCTTATTTGCAGGGTCACACCTTTAAACCGAGCCAGAGAAGTCGTGTTCCTCCACATCTGCAGTTTTACATCTTGGTTAGTTTGTCTATTTTGGCCTATTGTAATGAATTACATGAATTGACACCAAGAAGTTGCAAAAAAAAGTAATACTTTTGTTCCCTGAAGAAACCATTAAGATTGTCTTAGTAATTGTTATTTCATTTCTTCACAGGTTGTTTGCTTATCAGCTTCCAAAGACATCGATTACAGCTTTAATTGATTCATTTTTGGGAGTTTATAGATTAGTCCTAGATAGTAGGGAAGGGTTTGGGTTTAGATTAGATTCTTAGCTAGGGTTAGGCTTAGGGTTAGGGTTAGGATAAAGTAGGATAGATACTATTAAAAGATTTGTAGTTCCACATTCATCTACTATACACTTTACTGGTGAGTAAAACAATACATTATTCCAACACCTGTGCTCCCAACAATGACAATAAAATGTAAAGTTTTACTGTGGACTGAGTTCCATCAAGTCAAATTAAGAAACTGACTGTGTGCGGGTTGGGATTTTGTTTTTTTGCAGGCTCCGTGTTGAGAATCTACCTGCAGGAATTCTTTCAGGCTTTGGAGTTTAATATCTTACATCTATACATATTTAGTAGATTTAATAGTCAGATTTGTGATAGAGTTCAAATTTCTCATAAAATACTTCACAGATAAAACATTGTCTAACCGACTCTCTTAGTGTCTCGTAGTCTCTTTCTCTTTCTCTCTCTCTCTCTCTCTCTCTCTCTCTCTCTTTTACTCTTGAAGATGGGGCCGAAAAGCAGGCGATCCCGTGCACAGAAGACGCGATGGACACGGTTGGACGTGGCAGATCCAGATCCACCAACCCATCTGGGCAGCAGCTCAGCGGTATGTTGTGAGAAATTGTGTCAACAACAACAATGGGGGTGTTTTTTTTTATTTTATTCAAGATTGCTTTGGTGTATGTTATGACTGTGCATTTTTGTACTTCCATGACATTTGTTAAAGGGATACTCCACTTTTTCGGGAGTCTAGCTAATCCCCCCCCCCTTCCCCCACATAACCAAGATCCACCACGCATTACTGGCATTGTCTGCACTGTCTACTGTGGGTTACAGTCGTGAAGTTAGTGGCATGTTGTGGTTTGGGTACTCACTACATGAGGAAATATTATTCCAAAATGCACATAATCGTTGTTTTTGTAAGGAAACGAGGTTGGCAGCCATGTTTGGAAAGTAGTGCCGGCTACCTGTTTTCCTTCACACCAGACAGATTCTGTGCATTTTTTAGTAATATTTCATGATGTGGTGAGTACTCGAAGCACAACATGTGTTTTGGCGCCGTGAGATGTGTGTTTTGGTAGATTTATAATACATGTGGACCATTACCCTCTATGGCGATACTAACAAACTACACAACTGTAGCTCACTGTAAACTGAGCGGACAGTGCCATTAAGGTATGGTGTATCTTGGTGATGTGGGGGGGGGGGGGGGGGGGGTGTCAAATTAACTAAACTCCCAAAACAGTGGAGTATCCCTTTAACATGGGACATCCAGGATTTTCCCAATGATCCAGGACAGGCAAATGTTGATATACACCGTGGGCCTTTTTAAAAGCCAAAATGGAAAATATGACATGGTCATGTCTTGTCATCAGATGCCTGAGAGCCCAGCAGATCCAGGGTCAGCAAAGCAGCGGTGGATGACCGACAGGACAACTGGCCAGGCAGCAGTGAAACCGGTACATCCATTGTCCTACAGCAGGGGTGTCCAAACTTTTTGAATGTGGGCCAGAGTAGATCATGTGAAAATATCAGAGGGCCAGCTGCTTCTTGCATCATATGGGTTATTAAAGAAATCAAAAACATCCAATATGGATTTTGTTTGCCGTCTGAAAATGTTGTGCCTTGTTCATACTAGATGCTTGTCTACAAACTATGATAGTGCTGTCATGGTGAATGGAAAAAACGCAAAGTGAACCTGCTTGATTAACCCTTGTGTGGTGTTCGGGTCTGTGGGACCCGTTTTCATTTTTTATTAAAAGAAAAATGATACAATTAATTAATTTTTCAAACTGAGACTCACTGACTTTGGCTCATTTTCTGTGAAGAACATATATCAGAATACATATTTAATGACCACACACCATACACCCCCCTACACATTTCTATTACATATAAGATGTCCGGGTCCACTGGACCCGGACATCTTATATGTATGAATGAACCATTCTGTATTTTCTTGCGCTGCCTTCATTGCTTTGTGTGGCTCTGCATCTCAAGATGGCGGAAAGATTCTCTGCTCAGAGGGCCTTAGAGTTCATTTTTGAAGAGAGAGAAGCTTTTTTCCTTTTTTCCCATTTTATCATAAAAAACGGATAGCACTTTGATAAATGTGATCTAACAGAGGTAAATGATCAATATTAACCATATGCTCTCTTCATTGCTAGTAATTGGGATAAATTAAACATCTGGTAAGTATCTTTACATAAATTGTTATGGCTGTATTGATTTAAAAACCCAATAATGCGGCGGGTCCACCAGACCCGCAAACATTGGCTGAGTAACAAAAACATGAACACCACACAAGGGTTAACCAATACTGTGTGGAGGGCCACATAATGTATTTTGAGAGACAAGCCATGGGCCATTTAAAATCGCATATCCCACATTTGGCCCCCGGGCTGGACTTTGGACCTGCCTGTCCTACAGTGTACTGAAACAGCATATTTGTAGCACACTTATGTCTTTGCCATCTTGTCATTACCACTAAGCACAATGAAAGACAACACCACTAAAGACATTTTTTGGCAGGTCATCGTCACAATGTATGCTATTAAATGTATTTCAAATTTGATTGAAACATACACTGTTGTTGAAAATGTTTGACAAATCGCCCAGTCAATGAGTATTTGGTCACAGCCTCAATTGTGCAGTCATGTAGAGGTAATTTTATTTAATGGGTAGAGGAACTGAAGGAATTAAGTCAATATTGAAAATGGTTGATCCTTTATTTAGTACTGAAAACAGAACAGGCATAGGGTACTTTGAGTCCATTTACAAATCTGCACTTAATTCATTCAGTTAAATACATTTGGCATATAATGAGAAATTGTGCAGTTGCTGTCAATGTTAAAGCGCAGTTAGAGCCAGTGGATAGACTTTGTTTCCTACTCTTTACAATCAAAGGCTCTTGGAAATGTGGAGGTGCTGTTACTTATAATTCTTTACGTTAGTATTGTTGATTTTCTTTGTATGGCCCACTAAGAGAGACTAAAGTACTATGTTGACCTGTAGAGTAAATTGAGTTTGACACCCCTGTGACTTAGATACTTCTAGTGTGGCAGGATATGTTTGTGCCGTATGTCTGTTAACATCTGCTTTAACAGCCAACACTTGTCAAAACTGCTATGCAAATGTTTGTCATCATCAGATACCTGAAACCACAGGGACAAATCCCTGGTTCAACAAGAACACACCAGCTTCAAAGGCAGTGTTCCAGCAGGTGACTATTGTCCAATCAATGTTTTTTGTGTGTGCAAATGCTCAATAGGGCCATATTCTAAATGACTATTTCAGTGTTTATTATTTTCTTTCTGAAGCATTTTTGATTCTGATTTAAATGTTTAATGAAATTGTAATACTTTAAGGTAGGCTTTTTTGGCAACTGTGGACAAGCATCTTGTCATGTACTGTTTTGTCCACTAGAGGGCAGTAGTCCAGTAAAAATGTCACTTGACCTCACACTAATTGCAACAAAACCAAACTCAACTGATTTTGTATCCTCAATATGTCCTCAATGAAGCAAAAAAAGTGTTAAGGAAATGTATGAAGGGGAATTTTTGAAAATGACCCATATGATGCTACCAAAAGTGTTTTTTTTTTTTTTTTTTTTTTCTCGAAGCAAAAAACACATACAGGATATAAGTGATGAGATTTATGGCACATTAAAAAAAAGGCTTCCATAGGCTACCATCATATTTAGGTCATTTTCAAAACATTTCCTTAACACTTTTTTTCCTTCATTGAGGACATATTGAGGGATTTGTGGGATTTGGCATAGTGCTACCTACTGGCAACTGAACTAGCAGTTTTTCGAGGTCCGTACATTTGATTGACTTCAAAGTCGGACAGTGCGCTGTTGGGAAGCAGACAGAACACACAGACCTTACACACACTGCACAATACTACTTGTGTACTGGTACCTGCAAACTAGATTTGAAGGCCGTGTAGTGGCCTCATAATATAGTAGATAAAAAAGCTGATATATGGTTGTCATGATTAATGCTTCCATTCACATTTTTTCCCTGTCCTGTCCGAAACACCTGATATATACTGAATTTACTCCCAATCCTGCGGGAGTCTCACAGAATACAAGGGACTCCTGAACAAATGTCAGTGTGTATTGTGTATACAAAACATAGGCTACATAGTGAAACACAATGGCAATGAAAAACAGAAAATAACATACTTCAGATGCCCTCTCCCTCCTTTTTCAAAATGAAATACCTTGGTCTCCCCAGCATGTACAATGAAAATGCCCTTTCCCTGTTCTTTTTAACCTTTCACCACAGCAGCTAAATATCATATATTTATTCATTCAGCCACAGATCCCAAAGCCAACCACCTGTAAACCTGGACGTCAGGTTTCAGCTAGAGGGTATGTATCAGCTAGAGGGTATGTATCAGCTGGCAGCAAACCCTGGACCAGTGTGCAAGCAACCCATTGTCAAAGTGATCGCCGATATGGTTTCGCCTCAAGAAATCATCAGTGCACATGTATGGCATTGACCTTTCTGGCCTACCAAAATGAAGGAGCCAACCTGGACACCCCTAACCTTGATGAAATCCTGCACAATGGTGATATGTTGTACTCCGCTGTTAGGAGCCAACATAGGCTGAACGGGAGACCGGAACGGAACCACTTGAGCTTTGAAGACTTGCCACCAAAGGTTACAATCAAACTAAAGACCTACGCCTCATACAAGACTCCGGCACATATGGGATTCCTGCGAGCCGCTCCTCCTCCTGACAAAGTACACTGGTGGCTGAAACTTTCAGACAGACTTCAGTGTCTCTCGTCAACTGTCACCCAAGCCATGCTCACTGTATCCCCCAATACCATTGCCGTGTTCAGGAACACATCGGGACAGTATGGCTTGTTTGATTCTCATTCTAGGACCGCCAACGGATTCCACACCGAATTTGGGAAAGCTGTCATGTTGACGTTCACTCACCTGAGTGATCTGATTGACAAGATACACCAGATGTGCGCACAACATCCCTCTGATCAGCAATATGACTTCATGCCTGTGTCATTTCGAACGGAAGCCCAATGTAGTCCAACCTTTGGACAGTCAAGCAGAGTGCGAATCTCTGCCCCGACTTCAACTGTACCACAAATGGCCACAACTGGACAGTCTCCACCCAGCAAATCTCAGACACGGTCTACTCGTGCGCGTAAGTCACCACAGACTTCAACCACACCACAAGTGGAAACCAGTGTCGGAGTGCCAAACCCACAAACCAAAAGGAAATCCACAGGTATGAGCAAACCAAGTGTAAGACAGTCAAACGAAGACGATGTGTACATCCAAGAATCTGGACCACAAGCAGCTGTAGAGCCCCAAACCAGCAAACGTTCTAGACGGTCACAACAGACCTCAACCACACCACAGGTGGAAAATAGTATATCAGCCCCAAACCCCCCCAAAAAAAGAAAATGCACAAACAAGAAACCAAATGTCAAACGTCAAAGAAAAGAAGCTGGTCACATGGAACCATCTGTACCACAATCAGAGACAACTGGAGAGCCCCAATTCAGCAAACGTTGTAAATGGCATTTAAATGGTTGTACTTGTGGAGTGTCAGCTGGTGTGTCCATGTCACAACAGACCTCAACCACACCACAGGTGGAAACTAGTGTCACAGCCCCAAACCCACAAAACAAAAGAAAGCCCACAAACCAGAACAACCCAAATGTTAAACGGCCATGCAATGAAGCTGTGCACATGGAACAATGTGTGCCACAATCAGAGACAATTCTCCAGCTGAAATCCGCCCCACTTTCCAAACAGTCTACTCAGCTGCAGCTCTCAAAAGACAGTACAATTGTACCACAAGCGCAACTTAATGTTGGAGTCCAAAACCAACACAGTGAAGGTCCATCTATAAACCTAAGCAAAATAAATAAAACCCGGCAAATTAGAGAAGCCAGACGCATGGAAAGGAACATAAAAAAAGAATGCGCAGAACAGAAAGCCAAACCTACCTCTCATGAAGAAACACAGGCGAAAAAACTAAAACTTGAACAAACACAGGACAAAAAACGAAAATGTGAAAAAGCTCGTTATCACCTGGATCCTAAATTCAAAAAGACACGGAAGGAAAACATGAAAGCGTACCTCACCAACAGATACAGCATAGATCCGAGTTTCAAAGAAAAACAGAAAACATACTGCACCAAGAGATATAAGACAGATCCTATTTTCCATGAAAAAAAGAAAACATACATCACCAAGAGATACAGCACAGATCCTATTTTCCAAGCAAAACAGAAAACATACCTCACCAAGAGATACAGCACAGATCCTATTTTCCAAGCAAAACAGAAAACATACCTCACCAAGAGATACAGCACAGATCCTATTTTCCAAGCAAAACAGAAAACATACCTCACCAAGAGATACAGCACAGATCCTATTTTCCAAGCAAAACAGAAAACATACCTCACCAAGAGATACAGCACAGATCCTGCTTTCAGAATAAAGCAAAGACAACATATTCGGAATAGGTATCTTAATGACCCAAGTTTCAGATTGCATCACATACAACGCTGTACTAAAAACAAGACAAACTACTTCTTGAAAAACCCCTCAGCTCACATCCTGCACAAGTTGCACTGTGCATGGAAAATAACAAGGAAATACCTTAACCGTAACCACCAGCAGATCCCGCATGAGCAACAGCAGCCTGTACAGAACCCTTTGATGCGAGCTGCCCAATCTGCGTTCCGTGCAAAGACTCAGCTTGGCCCCATCCATGTCTGCACTGTCTGCCACAGAACCCAATTCCGAAACCAAGTACGAGTTTGTATACGAACAAAATACAAGAAAAACCCTGATGTGGTGGCTGCTTGCCTAACAGGACAATACATTCATACTTGTGACAATGACTGCTCAGGACCAGCAACATGTACAGTCCCAGAAGTGAGGAGGACAGAATGGATCTGCGGAACTTGTCATAGTTATGTGACAAGAGGACTGATGCCAGACATAGCAGTGGCAAATAAATTAGAGCTGACACCTATCCCCAAAGAATTGAGCGGCTTGAAACCAATTGAAAGACAGTTGCTGGCTCAAATACTGCCATTTGCCAAAATTGTGGCATTGCCCAAAGGAAAACAAAAAGCTATACACGGTGCGGTTGTGTGTGTTCCTGCTGATGTCAACAAAACACTCACTTCTCTGCCCAGAAGTAGCAATGAATCCCAGGTTCTGAAGGTCAAATTAAAACGACATCTAAATTACAAAGGATATCAGTACTACCAGACAGTCAATATGAGAAATTTGGTGGCGGGAGCTGCAGTACTGAAAGGTATGAATCCAGATTTTGCAGATACGCCAATAAATAACAATGCCACGTTTGATGATGAAAATGATCCTGATGTCCAGCCAGAGGAAGTAGAGGACCCACAAGCAGTAGAGGAGCCACAAGCTGACAATGAAGAGGAAGACCTGGATCAGCTTAGACATGGTCTTATTCTAGACTCATGCCTGCAGCCTGCTGACATGGGTGAGGAACTGTTAACATTTGGTGAGGGAATATTCAGTATTGCACCCGCCCAAGGAAACAGGCCTGTAGGCTTGTTTTCCATCCCCAGATTAGAATCAAAGGCATTTCCAGTTCAGTTCCCCGATGGAAAGAATACACTTGATACAGAAAGAGAGATCAAACTATCCCCTTGTAAGTATTTCAAAGCGAGACTGTACAATGTGGATAATCGTTTTGCAATAGACCAAACTTATGGCTTCTGGGCTCAGATGGCAGGGGAAACATACATGGCTAAGAGTAGCATGTCTATCCAGATTCGGAAAGGGAAAGACAAAACCCAAGATGGACGGCGCATTTCCAACCGCATGCTACAGGATAAGCACGAGGTTGAGAAACTGATACACAACGAGCATGCAACACGCTTTATGCAACCACTGAGAGGGACCCCAGCTTACTGGCAAAAGACACTGAAGGATTTGTTTGCCATGATTAGACAGCTGGGGAAGCCTACCTTTTTTTGTACATTTAGTGCTGCAGAAATGAGATGGCCTGAGTTCATTAAAGCAATTAAAGCCCAACTAGGTGAGCAGGTGGATTGGAGTAAGCTTGACTGGACTGACAAAACAGACATTCTATCACAGAACCCTGTCACTGTCATGCGGATGTTTGAAAAACGAGTTGAAGCACTGATGTCACTGCTCATGTCATCGGCAAACCCGCTTGGGAAAGTGGAAGATTTCTTTTACAGAGTGGAGTTTCAGGCCAGGGGTAGCCCGCATATTCATCTAATGATTTGGATAAAAGACGCCCCTGTGTGTGGAGATGACCCTGATCAGAAAGTATGTGACTTTGTAGACCGCTACATATCATGCCAAATGCCTGACCCCAGCAAAGACCCTGAGCTCCACAAGATTGTCTCCGAGGTGCAAGTTCACAGTAAAAATCATTCCAAGTCATGCAAGAAAGGCAACAAAGTGTGCAGATTTGGATTCCCAAAACCACCTATGGCAAACACCACGATAACCCACCCCCAACTGCCTGAACCCCAAAATGACGAAAAAAGCAAGTCGGATACCACACAGTCACCATCAAACGACAAGGACTGCCCCATGTCACCAGCACAAGCCAATCAGAAGCTCAAACATGTGTGGGATATGTTAAATGACCCAAGCGTGCCTCTGGATAGCATCTCAGAGTTACTGCTACAATGCAAGTTGACTTCTGAAGAATACATGACGTGTGCTAATCAACTAAGTAAATCAAGTGCACTTATCATGAAACGTGATCCAAAAGACTGTTGGGTGAACGGCTATTCCCCCGAGGTGCTCAGAGTTTGGAATGCAAACATGGACATACAATATATTTTAGACCCTTACTCGTGTGTTATGTATATGTTGTCTTACATATCCAAACCTGAGCATGAGATGGATGAGTACCTTAAGGCAATAATTAGGGATATGCCAGGAACCGATGTCAGTGAGAGAGAGGAAATGAAGCAAATCATGCAGGCATACTCCAAGCATAGACAGGTAAGTGCACAAGAATCTGTGGCCAGAATATGTGGCTTATCCATGAAGAAATGTTCCCGCAATGTAGTATTCATACAAACAGATGATGACGGCGTTAGAATGAGTCTCCCCCTAAGTGCCTTGCAGAGCAAAACCCCTGACTCGACAGACATCTGGATGACAGGATTACCTGAGAAATACAGGGCGAGACCAAAAACGCGAGAGTATGAAAACATGTGCCTGGCAGAATTTGCATCAAACTACAGGATTGTCTATGGCCAGCAAGCACGAGGCAAGAATGCTGTGCCACTACTAAACGGCCTGGGATACATTCAGAAAAGAACTCGAGGAAAGCCAGCTATCATCAAATATGCCCGCTTCTCAGAACTCAAGCATCCCGAAAAGTTTTACGGAAGATTGCTCAAAATGTATCTCCCAAACCGCTCAGACTCGCAGCTCAAAACCGAGAGATACCCAACATACCAGGAATTCTACCAAAAAGCTTGCGTTGAACTCCCAGGAACAAAATGCATCATGGCAGTGCATGTGATAGTGCAAAGAAACAGACAAGAGTACGAGAAACACAGCAGTGACATTGACAGAGCTATTGAGCATTTGGAAAAGAATGGGCCAATGGAGAATGCATGGACAGCTTTTGCTCCAGAGGTTGAATTGGTTCGCTTGGAATGCATTGCAGAACAGGAACAGATGGATCCCACAGAAGACAATGACCAAGATGATGTTCCAGACTACAGCACTCGTCCTCAAGACGCAGCTGGAGTTGTACCGCAAGTAGAAGCACCCCCAATGTCCCGTGCGGAAATGTTTGAGCTCTATCGGAGTCTAAACCAAACCCAAGCATCCATATTCTACAGTGTCTGTGACTGGTGCTACAAGCGTGTGGCCGGCCATGATCCCCAACCATTCTTTTATTATATGTCTGGAGGAGCTGGTGTTGGAAAATCTCATGTTATCAATTGCATATATATGGAGGCAACTAAAATCCTGCGGGAACTCCCCAGGTTGTATCATGAGGCAGACTCATCAGCAGCCACTGTGCTTCTCTCTGCACCGACTGGCACCGCAGCTTACAACATTTCAGGCCAAACTTTACATTCCCTTTTCAAACTCCCAATAAGGCTCAAAAAGGGTAAGCCGTTGCCAGGGCTTGGAAATGCTCTGGATGAAATGAGAGCATTATTGTCAAATGCTGAAATTCTAATCATTGATGAAGTGTCCATGCTCCCCAAACCCATGTTGAAGAATGTCGACTTGCGACTCCAGGCTATCAAAGGTAACACGAAGCCTTTTGGAGGAGTGTGTGTTCTACTTGTAGGAGACTTTCATCAGCTGCCACCGTTTGGAAGAGCCAAACCGCTTTGTGTGGATGAGAATGACCCACTCGACTTGTGGCAAGAGCACTTTGAGATTATCACCCTGACAGAGATCATGCGGCAAAAAGATGATGTTGCTTTTGCACAGCTGCTGAACAGATTACGAGTGAAGCTAAAGCATGAACCTTTGAGTGAGGATGACAGACCTATGCTTGCACAAGCTGTGACAGACCCCAAAGACTGCCCACCTGATGCATTGCGTATATTCCCAACTAACAAAGAAGTGAACAAGTATAATGCTGCAGCACTAAGTGCCCTCCATACTGATATCATAAACATTGATGCCCGGGATTACAGAAAAGACCCTCGTGGCGGAGGCATGACACGACTGCCAACACCCATCACAGGTGGAACAGGTGATCTACCTGACACTCTACAAGTTGCAGTGGGAGCCTGTGTAGTGCTCCTTCGAAATATAGATGTAGAGGATGGCCTAGTCAATGGTTCATTTGGAAAGATAGCCAAGATTGTGACTGAGCTTAAGAACGGAAAAAACACTCTAACGAAGCTTGGAGTTAAGATGGACGATCCAAGTGCAGGTCGGAAACAGCGCAATGCCACCCAAGATGGAGCAGACAACGTGGTGTACATTGAGAGAGTAGAGCAAAGCATGGACTCCAAAGCAGCAGTGATTCGGAATCAGTTCCCCCTGAAATTAGCTTATGCATGTACAACCCACAAAGTTCAGGGAAGGACATTGGAGTCTGCTGTAGTGTCCTTGAAACGTGTCTTTCAACCAGGAATGGCCTATGTTGCACTAAGTCGAACTACGTCACTTCGTGGACTCTACCTGACAGACCTTGATGAAAAAAAGATATATTCAGACCCAGCCATCACATCTGCACTGGAGAACATGCCAAAAGCATCAGTCAACAGTATAATGCCTCTGTATGAACATGTACAAGTCACAAACCAATTCCACACATTCAAGATCATTCACCACAACACCCAAGGCCTAACATCTCACATTGAGGACATCAAGCGGCATCATGAGTTGACACTTTCTGATGTTTTATGTGTTACGGAAACCAAGCTCTCTGGCTCAAGCAGTCCAACAAATCTCAACTTGGAAGGTTACAACATGTTCACCCGCAACAGACACACATCGTACCAATCGTTTCCTGACATTGCAAGCAGAGAGGGTGGTGGGGTCGCTATCTACTGTAAAAGCCATATTCAAGCAAAAGACATGGAGTTCATACAAAGCGTGAAAGACCTAGAGTTTGTTGCCATCAAGGTTTGGGCACCTATCGAAGCATGGATTGCTGCAGTGTACAGGCCCCCATGTTACAATGTTCGAGATTTCCTCCAAAACATGCAAAGTCTTTTGGACTCCTTGGAAATTCTTGCCCAGCAGCCAATCATTGTCTGCGGTGACTTCAATGAGGACCTGTTATCCAATGGAAATAAAGTGATATTCCAGTTCTTTCAGTCAAGAGGATATAAACAACTCATCACAACTGCAACCACCGAGAAAAACACACTCCTGGATCACATGTACATCTCTCAGCCACAGCTCTGCCTGCAATCAGGTGTTTTGCAAACATATTATAGTTATCACAACCCAGTATACTGTATGTTAGAGATGTGAGGGGCCAGAAAGGAAAAGTGGGACGCTATGGTGTAGTGATGCAAGGGGCAGCGTTTCTGAGCGGGCCTCTTCAAGCCAGAAACGTTGTGGGCACCGGAACTGGCAGTGCAGGGGGCACCGGGACTGGTGGTGCAGGAAGCACTGGGACTGACAGTGCGGGGAGCACTGGGACTGGTGGTGCAGGAAGCACTGGGACTGACAGTGCGGGGGGCACCGGAACTGGGACTGGTGGTGCAGGAAGCACTGGGACTGACAGTGCGGGGAGCACCGGGACTGGTGGTGCAGGAAGCACTGGGACTGACAGTGCGGGGGGCACCGGGACTGGTGGTGCAGGAAGCACTGGGACTGACAGTGCAGGGGGCACCGGGACTGGTGGTGCAGGAAGCACTGGGACTGACAGTGCAGGGGGCACCGGGACTGGTGGTGCAGGAAGCACTGGGACTGACAGTGCAGGGGGCACCGGGACTGGTGGTGCAGGAAGCACTGGGACTGACAGTGCGGGGGGCACCTGAGGCCAGAAAGGAAAAGTGGGACGCTATGGTATAGTGATAAAGTGATGCAAGGGGCGGCGTTTCTGAGCGGGCCTCTTCAAGCCAGAAACGTTGTCCCCTTCACCTATTGCTGTATCACTCAGGAGTGACATTGACTTTGGGTCACTCATTAGGGCATCTTCAAAATTTGGCGGTCTCAATCTGGTGCAGCCATTTATTTATACTCTTTCTTTTTAATTGGTCTCATTTGTGGTTCGACTCGTTTTTTGGGGGTGTTTTTCTGTTCAGGTAAAATGTTGTGGTAGAATGATACAGTGATGCAAGGGGCGGCGTTTCTGAGCGGGCCTCTTCAAGCCAGAAACGTTGTCCCCTTCACCTATTACTGTATCACTCAGGAGTGACATTGACTTTGGGTCACTCATTAGTGGATTTGGTTTCATTGGCTTGTTTTTTTCTTCAGTTAAGATGCCACTTCACCATTTGATGAAATGTGGTCACTATGATTGTATAGTAACAAAGTTGTCCTTCAAAGAGGGGGGGGGTTGGGTGGTGGGTTTAAGTTATCAGTTGTAAGGAAATATCAGTATATCAGTAATTAAATATCAGTTGTAAGGAATGGTGGTGAGGGTGGGTGCAGCCCAGGTGTAAGGCCTGGTTCCAGGTAGGGCCCAACACAATGTCCTGTCGGCCAGGACAGAAGACAGCAGAGGCTTGGATTCCAACACCATTAGTTTTATTTAGACACCATATGTTGTTGCTGGTTTGTAATCATTTACACAGCAAAGAGGTGAAGTTGTGGAATCCAGTGGAGGCCAGGCAGCTTGTGCTCCGATGGTTTGCAGCAAAGGGATTTGCCACAGGCAGGAGGAGGCGGGGAGCACCTGAGGCGGAGGAGGTGCAGGGAGCAACTGAGGCTGAGGAGGAGGTGCCTGGAACACCTGATGCTGAGGAGGTGCAGGGAGCACCTGAGGCTGAGGAGGAGGCGCCTGGAATACCTGATGCTGAGGAGGTGCAGGGAGCACCTGAGGCTGAGGAGGAGGCGCCTGGAATACCTGATGCTGAGGAGGTGCAGGGAGCACCTGAGGCGGAGGAGGTGCAGGGAGCACCTGGAGCGAAGGAGGCGCAGGGAGCACCTGAGGCTGAGGAGCAGTCAAAGCAGCAGGAGGCTGCTGGTAAGGAGGTCCAGTTGCAGTTATTGTTACTGTTATGGTAAATGCAGTGTACTGTTTTTGTTGTTATTACAAGTTTGTCCATTAGTATAGCCACCAAGAGTGTGATGATCAGACCATGCTTACCAAGAAGCACCATGGAAGTTTGGAGATGTGAAAACAACTCAAGCTAAGTGTTGCCACCTCATTTCATTATACACAAACATTTTCAATAGTTTATTAATGGATCACAAAGTAGATTATCACCACATTCTCAAAGACACATTTCTTAAATGTGGTCATAAGGAAAGAATCAGCAGTAATACACCTGCCTATGTCCTCTGATCTGTTATAGACAATACCCAGCTGTTAAACCACTGCAATGAACACCTCAACGACTATGGCAACAGCTCCAGTGATGAAGCAGGACACCAGAGTAACGACACATCAAGGTCAGTCACAAGTGCAAACAGAGGACCACAGCACCACTCCCTCAACAGCCCCTTTTCCCTCACACACTCCCTTTCTTTGCCCCTATCCAAACATATCCCACTAGTGTGACTAACCCTAACCCTACTTACCAAGAAGCACCATGGAAGTTTGGAGATGTGAAAACAACTCAAGCTAAGTGTTGCCACCTCATTTCATTATACACAAACATTTTCAATAGTTTATTAATGGATCACAAAGTAGATTATCACCACATTCTCAAAGACACATTTCTTAAAATGTGGTCATAAGGAAAGAATCAGCAGTAATACACCTGCCTATGTCCTCTGATCTGTTATAGACAATACCCAGCTGTTAAACCACTGCAATGAACACCTCAACGACTATGGCAACAGCTCCAGTGATGAAGCAGGACACCAGAGTAACGACACATCAAGGTCAGTCACAAGTGCAAACAGAGGACCACAGCACCACTCCCTCAACAGCCCCTTTTCCCTCACACACTCCCTTTCTTTGCCCCTATCCAAACATATCCCACTAGTGTGACGAACAGACCATACTTACCAAGAAGCACCATGGAAGTTTGGAGATGTGAAAACAACTCAAGCTAAGTGTTGCCACCTCATTTCATTATACACAAACATTTTCAATAGTTTATTAATGGATCACAAAGTAGATTATCACCACATTCTCAAAGACACATTTCTTAAATGTGGTCATAAGGAAAGAATCAGCAGTAATACACCTGCCTATGTCCTCTGATCTGTTATAGACAATACCCAGCTGTTAAACCACTGCAATGAACACCTCAACGACTATGGCAACAGCTCCAGTGATGAAGCAGGACACCAGAGTAACGACACATCAAGGTCAGTCACAAGTGCAAACAGAGGACCACAGCACCACTCCCTCAACAGCCCCTTTTCCCTCACACCCTCCCTTTCTTTGCCCCCTATCCAAACATATCCCACTAGCCTCTATCACCTGCTTTGGCCACTCCCCCCTTCCTTGCCCCCCCCTACCCCCCGCATGTGCCAGAGACAGAACCTCTGACACCACCCACATTGCCCTGTCCCCTTCCCCGCACCACCACTGAAATCTATCTCCTTCCTAAAAGTTGTTTATTATGTTTGAACATAGGACAACGGGTTCAAGAGGAGCTGCAGAAGATGGAAGATGGCAAGAGTGAACAACACAGAAGACCGTGTCAGTGCCATCCAGGAAATGGTATGTCCAAACATAAACACATCAGAGTAAGGATTCCAAATTAGTCACTCAGCCAGGACAGGTCACCCACCGGTTGGCCAGCTCTATGTTGCTGCAGCAGGATCATTAGCTACTCTGGCTTTGTCAGAGATGGTGTATGTCCTTTGTCCTGCCAGTCAATGTCAGTGTAAACACTGGAGCCTTATCCACATTTAAAGCCGCATTTAAACTGTCAGCTACAAGTTAACCCATTCTGGTGTTTTGGCTGATATGTGGCACATATCTGATATGTGTTGTGAAACTGTTATATCATTGTACATTTTGGAGAATGCCTATGAGTGCGAGTCACATGTCATTGAGAATGCCGTGTGTGTTGTGTTGATCATGTGAATGCTTTATTCAGAAGGCCAGTGTTGTACATAATGCCTCCTGAAACTCACCAGTCATCTCCGAATACACAGATGATTGTGCCCAAACACAGCTCTATTTTAAACTCCAAATGTCTCCAATAATAATCTTTTTTCCTTTCACTTTGATATTCTGTGATTAGGTGTCGGTTTCAGAAATGTTGGACATTGATTTGAGAATTGAACCCCTCTGATACAGATGCTTTATTTGATTGTTCATTGATTTTGCTTTCAGCGTGCCAGGCGACAGAGGTCAAAGCCTGGCCTGGGACCTTGCATGGCTTCTGCATGAGACCAACAGGTCTGTGTTACAATGTTTGCATGGCAGGACTAGTAGAATGTTTGAAAGCATGCTCATCTCCTCTTTCATGAAACTTGTTGTAATATACGAGAACAGAATAATTTCTCAGTGTTTGCATGTGCTAGGTTTGCTGGTGTGGAGAAGCTGTTCGTTACCCCTTGACAAGAATGGCCACGGCAACACCACCTGACCAACAACTGGTAAGTATTCTGATCTCTCTCAGTGGACTTACAATTGGCTCATGATCATTTGAATTGTGATTTTTATTGGTTTCTATTTCCTAGATGCTCTCTGGCACATCACCACTTCCTCCCAGCTGTACTCCAGTCTTCCCTACTCACAGCTCCCTGCCAGCTACTCCATTCGCTGCTGGCTCCCCAACTGCAGCTCAACAGCTAGTAAGTCTTTGTGTTACTTGACTTATTACCTACATAGCAGTGCTATGTTAAATAGCTGATGTACGTGATTTATCATGTGATGGCACATGATATATCACGTACCTCGCATATTTCACTCACTCAATTGGTACTTGATCAAGATTGTAGGACAATGCAGATTTTATTGACACTTTATTGTATCTAGGTTCCCATAGTTGTTTTAATGGTCCAATACTATACCTTTTACAATGTCATTCTGATGTCTACTTGTGGTATGCTCTGAATGTTTATTTAGATTATTTTATCTCCCCCAGACTCTGGATTTGCTGACCAAGGTGGCCCCTCTGCCAAAGGATGTCATCACCAGCTTAGCCCCCAGCGTTCATCTTCCCACCCCCTCACAACCACTGTCTCTACTGCTGCTGCAACATTGCTTCCTCTGAGGGCGATGGGAACTCCACTTGGACTGCCAGTGCCACAGGCACTGACTGGTGTATTAACCACTCACCTAAATAATCTGCACAAACCCATCCACTATTGGGCTCATGTTTTGCAGCAAAGTGTTGTCTGTCATCATCTGGGGGGCCTTACACAGTTCAGGTGATACGGGGGTTTCCCAGAGCCGTAGGTCTGCCTGCTATTGGTCCGTAATCACTGTCTTTTGTGTTGTCTATTTTACTCCAAACAGGCAAGTAATTTAAGAAATGATCACCCTAAAGTTGGTATGAAAAGGTGAAGTTAGCTAAACAGACCAACACCGTGTTTCGCCCAGATTGTAAAGATGTTTAGTCACTGTTACAAATTGTGGCATATTAACATGGTGGTGAATGGGAACAACGGGACTTCTGAGTCCTGCCTCAGGTGGCCATTCAATGGACTGCAGCTTTCAGGGTTACTTCTGTGTCCTCATGGGAAAACCTCAAAGCTTGCCTACTGCTATTAACCCTAACATACATAGGGTCAACATCTATGTCTTTTAATGGTGGGAGGTAACTCACACATGCAACACAGAACATGCTAACTCCACACAGAAAGGACCAGGGGGTCATGTCTTTGTTTTTTGATTTGAGCAGTTTGCCATATTTTTCTTGTGCTAATATGTCTAACTCATTGTTTTGTCTCCGGTGTTGCTTCTGGATCAGTGTAAAACTCTTCTGATCTGAGATATTTCATTAAATTGAGCTTGTAATCAGGATGTAGGTCAGATGTAACACCACCTGTATGTACATCTGATGTAGGTCAGATGTAGGACAGTCTAAATTATCCTACAATGACAGGTAGGATGCAATCTACTTCATCATTAGATTAAATAAGGTCATAATTGAATAGTAACAAAGTTGTCCTCCAAAGTGTGTGTATATGGGGGGGGGTTTGGGTGGTGGGTTTAAAAAGTTATGAAGAGTTAAACTATTCTTCAGATATGTGCATTCATTTTTGGTTGTTTTATAGACGTTATAATTGAATAGTAACAAAGTTGTCCTCCAAAGTGTGTGTATATGGGGGGGGTTTGGGTGGTGGGTTTAAAAAGTTATGAAGAGTTAAACTATTCTTCAGATATGTGCATTCATTTTTGGTTGTTTTATAGACATAATTGAAGAGTAACAAAGTTGTCCTCCAAAGTGTGTGTATATGGGGGGGGTTTGGGTGGTGGGTTTAAAAAGTTATGAAGAGTTAAACTATTCTTCAGATATGTGCATTCATTTTATCATTTGGCCTAATTACATATAAACAAAGTTGTCTTCCAGAGCAGGGTTGGGGTTGGGTGGTTGGTAGGTAAAAGAAAAAGTGGATGTGTTGTATGCACTCTGTGGCTGGGATTTCATGCTGTGCAAATTAGCCTGCTTGTGCAGATTTCCTTTTTCTAAATATTTTTAAATAAAAGTCAGAATTGACCAAAACCTTTTTCTCCTTTCATGTCTGTCACATGAAGGACCACGACCCAATTAGGTGGGTCAAGGTGAACATCTACAGCTAAATCGAGAAATTACATTACACTGTTGAATAAGGCATACATTGTTATGTATGTAATGGT
>NW_028151050.1:12500-33393 GCF_964638095.1 Poromitra crassiceps | reverse complement strand
AAACAGGAAGTGGGGCTAGAGGATGAGCTAAACAGGAAGCGGGGGCTAGAGGATGAGCTAAACAGGAAGTGGGGCTAGAGGATGAGCTAAACAGGAAGTGGGGCTAGAGGATGAGCTAAACAGGAAGTGGGGCTAGAGGATGAGCTAAACAGGAAGCGGGGCTAGAGGATGAGCTAAACAGGAAGCGGGGGCTAGAGGATGAGCTAAACAGGAAGCGGGGCTAGAGGATGAGCTAAACAGGAAGCGGGCTGGAGGATGAGGGAACAGGAAGCGGGGGCTAGAGGATGAGCTAAACAGGAAGCGGGGGCTAGAGGATGAGGGAACAGGAAGCGGGGGCTAGAGGATGAGGGAACAGGAAGCGGAGGCTAGAGGATGAGCTAAACAGGAAGCGGGGGCTAGAGGATGAGCTGAACAGGAAGTGGGGGCTAGAGGATGAGCTAAACAGGAAGTGGGGCTAGAGGATGAGCTAAACAGGAAGCGGGCTAGAGGATGAGCTGAACAGGAAGCGGGGGCTAGAGGATGAGCTGAACAGGAAGCGGGGGCTAGAGGATGAGCTGAACAGGAAGCGGGGGCTAGAGGATGAGGGAACAGGAAGCGGGGGCTAGAGGATGAGGGAACAGGAAGTGGGGGCTAGAGGATGAGCTGAACAGGAAGCGAGGGCTAGAGGATGAGGGAACAGGAAGCAGGGGCTAGAGGATGAGCTAAACAGGAAGTGGGGGCTAGAGGATGAGCTAAACAGGAAGTGGGGGCTAGAGGATGAGCTAAACAGGAAGTGGGGGCTAGAGGATGAGCTAAACAGGAAGTGGGGGCTAGAGGATGAGCTGAACAGGAAGTGGGGGCTAGAGGATGAGCTAAACAGGAAGTGGGGGCTAGAGGATGAGCTAAACAGGAAGTGGGGGCTAGAGGATGAGCTGAACAGGAAGTGGGGGCTAGAGGATGAGCTAAACAGGAAGTGGGGGCTAGAGGATGAGCTGAACAGGAAGTGGGGGCTAGAGGATGAGCTAAACAGGAAGTGGGGGCTAGAGGATGAGCTAAACAGGAAGTGGGGGCTAGAGGATGAGCTGAACAGGAAGTGGGGGCTAGAGGATGAGCTAAACAGGAAGTGGGGGCTAGAGGATGAGCTGAACAGGAAGTGGTGGCTAGAGGATGAGCTAAACAGGAAGTGGGGGCTAGAGGATGAGCTAAACAGGAAGTGGGGCTAGAGGATGAGCTAAACAGGAAGTGGGGCTAGAGGATGAGGGAACAGGAAGTGGGGGCTAGAGGATGAGCTAAACAGGAAGTGGGGCTAGAGGATGAGGGAACAGGAAGTGGGGGCTAGAGGATGAGGGAACAGGAAGTGGGGCTAGAGGATGAGGGAACAGGAAGTGGGGCTAGAGGATGAGCTAAACTAAAAGAACTGTGAAACAATGGTCAGATGAAGCACGTGACTGCCTAAAAGACTGTTTTGACTCCACAGACTGGTCTGTTTTTAAAGACAATGATCTAGATGAATACTCTGATGCTGTGACCTCATATATCCACTTTGTGGAAGATATCTGCATTCCCTCTAAGACTGTGTCTGTCTATAGTAACAACAAACCGTGGTTTAGCAAGGAGATTAAACTACTTTATCTAGAGAGAAAGAAGGCTTTTCAGTCCAGGGACACGGCCCAATATAAAATTGCCAAGTATAAATTTGAAAACGCAGTTAAGAAGGCTAAAGCCAGCTACAAGGCCAAACTAGAATCTAAACTAAATGCCAACGACAGTAAGGGAGTCTGGCATAGCCTAAAACAAATCACAAATTATAAAACTAATCATGCCGTCCTAGACGACGACCCCTCACTCCCTAACAAATTGAATGAGTTCTATTGTAGATTTGAGGCTCAGCCTATGGCTGACTCTAGCTTCTCCAGCTCCACTGTGCCTCTAGATCCTCCGTTCCTGATAGAGGAACATGAAGTTAGGAATCTGCTAAAACGTCAGAACTCTAGAAAGGCAGCTGGTCCCGACCTGGTTTCTGCAGCCACTATTAAGTGGTGCGCAGACGAATTGTCTCTGGTTTTTACTGACATCTTTAATTTGTCCCTTAATGCGTGTAAAGTCCCTGCTTGTTTTAAATCAGCTATAATTGTTCCTGTACCAAAGAAAACAAATGTTAGCTGTTTAAACGATTACAGACCTGTGGCTTTGACTTCTGTAATTATGAAGATATTTGAAAAGCTAGTAGCCAAGTATCTGTCTAATGTGACACTTGATTCGTTTCAATTTGCATATAGGAAGAAGAGGTCTGTAGAGGATGCTGTATCCCTCTGTATCCATTCCATCCTGCAGCACCTTGAGGCCAATTCTACTTATGCACGCATTTTGTTTATTGATTTTAGTTCTGCTTTTAATAATATAATTCCAGCTAGGCTGTGCGACAAACTCCTTCAGATGGGCGTTAACAAGTCCATGTGTGATTGGATATTTGACTTTCTGACCAACAGGTCACAAGTGGTCAGAGTCAATGACAGGCTATCCAAGCCACTGCCCATTAGTATGGGTGCTCCCCAGGGTTGTGTTTTGTCCTCTTTACTTTATTTATTTTATACCAACGACTGCATCTCACTTTCCGACTTAGTCAAAATATTTAAATTTGCAGATGACACCACCGTGACAGGTCTGATCTCCTGTAATGATGAAACAGCTTACAGAGCAGAAGTCTCCTCACTTGTCGAGTGGTGTGCCCAGAACAACTTAACCCTCAACATCTCCAAAACCAAGGAGATGATTGTGGATTTCCGCAAAAATAAAGCTGAACTCCAGCCTTTAATCATAAATGATCAGGCTGTTGAGAAGGTGGAAAGTTTCAAATTCCTGGGGACCACGATCTCCTCTTCTCTTAAATGGAACGTCAATGTGAGCCTTATCGTAAAGAAAGCCCACCAACGTTTGTTCTTCCTGAGGCAACTCAGGAAATTCAAAGTCTCAAAGATAGGGATGTGTCACTTCTACCGAGCTATGATAGAGAGTGTGCTCACATTCTCTATCACAGTTTGGTTTGGTAACTGTTCAGCTGAAGACAGAGAAGAGCTGAACAGGGTCGTGAAAACGGCATCGAAGATCGTAGGTAAGGATTTGCCGAGATTATCCGATATTTATAACGAGCGCATACTGAAGCTAGGGCTGAAGATAATAAGGGACCCCTCCCATCCAGCCAATGCTCTCTTTGCCCCCCTTCCTTCGGGAAGAAGAGTACGCAGCATCAAATGCCGAACCACTCGTCTGCGTAACAGCTCGTACCCTGAAGCAGTGAGGGCCCTTAACTCCTCCTCAGTTCACCACCCCAACTTAATTTTACTCCCTGGTCTTTTAATGCACCAGACACTTTAATGCATTGTGCACTTTTTTTGTTGCACTAGCCGCCTGTGCCTACCCTGCACTGTACACTGTATTGCATACTGTTTTGCATTTTGCAGTTGTTTTTGATTGCATGTTCCTACTTTTTATACATTGCAGCAGATGTGTAGTTGTATTGTCTGTCTCTCATGGTCTGTTACTGTGATTGTTTTGTCTGTTGAGCATGCCAAGACAAATTCCAATCAATTTTGGTTGATATGGCAATAAAACTATTGAATCTTGAATCTTAAACAGGAAGTGGGGCTAGAGGATGAGGGAACAGGAAGTGGGGGCTAGAGGATGAGGGAACAGGAAGCGGGGCTAGAGGATGAGGGAACAGGAAGTGGGGGCTAGAGGATGAGCGGCGAACAGGAAGCGGGGCTAGAGGATGAGGGAACAGGAAGCGGGGCTAGAGGATGAGGGGACAGGAAGTGGGGGCTAGAGGATGAGGGAACAGGAAGCGGGGCTAGAGGATGAGGGAACAGGAAGCGGGGCTAGAGGATGAGGGAACAGGAA
The DNA here is from genome assembly GCF_964638095.1 of Poromitra crassiceps. NCBI lineage: Eukaryota > Metazoa > Chordata > Actinopteri > Beryciformes > Melamphaidae > Poromitra > Poromitra crassiceps. The sequence continues at coordinate 29,517 of NW_028151050.1, read as the reverse complement.
GCGGGGCTAGAGGATGAGCTAAACAGGAAGTGGGGCTAGAGGATGAGCTAAACAGGAAGTGGGGCTAGAGGATGAGCTAAACAGGAAGTGGGGCTAGAGGATGAGGGAACAGGAAGTGGGGCTAGAGGATGAGCTAAACAGGAAGTGGGGCTAGAGGATGAGCTAAACAGGAAGTGGGGCTAGAGGATGAGCTAAACAGGAAGTGGGGCTAGAGGATGAGCTAAACAGGAAGTGGGGGCTAGAGGATGAGCTAAACAGGAAGTGGGGGCTAGAGGATGAGCTAAACAGGAAGTGGGGGCTAGAGGATGAGCTAAACAGGAAGTGGGGGCTAGAGGATGAGCTAAAGGCCTCTGCCTCTCCCCTGCTGATGCATGATGCTGCCCCGCTAATGCTGGCTCATTTGCTAGTGAGGCATAATTGGGTTCAGCAGCGTAAACACCCAGAGAATTATGAACACCCACACAGTGGGGAGAGTGGTAGGACAAGAGGAGGTGTGTGTGTGTGTGTGTGTGTGTGTGTGTGTGTGTGTGTGTGTGTGTGTGTGTGTGCAGGGGGAGAGTGGTAGGAGCAGGTGTGTAGGCTGTATGTGTGTGTGTGTGTGTGTGTGTGTGTGTGTGTGTGTGTGTGTGTGTGTGTGCGTTAGGGCTGCACAATTAATCATATTTTCATCGTCATCGCGATATGAAAATGCGCGATGAACACATCGCAAAAGTCACGTGTTATCGTTTTTTTACAGTGCACCTGAACGCAACATGCAAGATACCGGCTGAATAAGTGTCCAAATGTTCATGTCATTCTGGCCAATACTCCACTTCTGTTATAACATTTCAGTCTGGAATATGGAATATCTTTCAATAATCGTTATGACTAAAAGGCTAAAAGTAATCTCATGTGTAAGAAATGACTGTTCTACATTGAAGTAAAAGTGTAAATAATTAACTTGTTGGTTTGGGATTTTTTTTTGCTTCAAGAGTGCATTTTTGTTCGTATGACCCTCAACACAGGCTTTGAGAATGCCGTGCCACTTACTGATACGTATGCTTAAATTAACACACTCATATTGCAAAATGAATTTAGGCCCTCACTGTAATACTTCAGAAGTTGAATTTGAAGTTCAGCATTAATACATTTGTCATTTTTTGTCTTAGATTTACCTTTGTGTGTTATTGCAATATAAAACTACATAATTGAGAATCGATTCTAGATTCTGGAATCGAGAATCGTTGGAATCGAGAATCGATTCTGGAATCGGATCGTGACCACAGGAATCGGAATCGGATCGGATCGTGGCTTAGCCGGATCGGAGCACCCCTAGTGTGTGTGTGTGTGTGTGTGTGTGTGTGTGCGCAGGGCTGGTGGTGCACATGTGTTTTGTTACTTCCAGTATATGTGTGTTCATGATCATGACAGTGGGTTTAAATGTGTGTTATGTAGGATGTGTGCAAATAGTCTGTGAGTCTCTTGGGGATTTTTACTATCATCATCACATACTATTAGTCATGGGTGTGTTACCTTTAATGATATTAGCTTGTCAGGGTGTGTGTGTGTGTGTGTGTGTGTGTGTGTGTGTGTGTGTGTGTGTGTGTGTTTGACAGACTCTGAGGGGGTGTCTGTATGTTAATGAGAAGCTGTGGGTGGCGAAGCGATGCTTCAAAAAATACTGTTGCCAGATCCAACGGGATGCTCCCTAGTGATAAACAGCGACACGCATGCAGCTGCTACAGTACGAAAGTGTCTGAAAGTTGCCCACCAAGCAAGCTGGGAAGTGAAACATTGCCAAACCACCTTGTTACGGAGCAATAAATTCAGCGCAAGCACCTGAAAGTGCTTTCTGAACGCTCTCTGAGAGATCTTTTGAAAGATCTTGTGTTTGTCCCCTGGGTCTTAATACAGCACTGTGCAGGCTGAAAGCCCCTGGGTCTTAATACAGCACTGTGCAGGCTGAAAATGTCACTCGGAGAGCGGCGTTAAATTGCCTCTACACCAGCTGACACGTCCCCAGGTAGATGTGCCTTTCAAAACTTTTAAAAGGGTGTTTTATTCGTGTGTCGTCGGGTCCTTACAGAACAACACAATGAACATTATTGACAAAAAGTCTCAGAAAAATGACAAACTGTATGAACCCCATAAACGTCCATCACTCATTCTCCATCAAGGGCATTGACAGCTTCTCACTTCAGCTTATTGACAGCTTCAGTGTTATTGATTGAACACAAATGCCAGCCAACAAAAATCTCCATTAAAAAGGTGAATATATCCATAAGCCATGTCAGAAGGAAACGAACACTGACACACACACACACACACACACGGGCGCGCAGGCACGCACGCACACAGACCCCCCCCCCCACACACACACACACACAAATACACACACATGCACACACACACGCACGTGCACACACACACACACACACAAGGTTGAGATACCTACAGTATGTGAGGCACTCACAATGCTGTGAGGATTATACCTCACACTTTGCTTGTGAGAGATAGGAGGGTGGAGGAGGGCACAGCTCAGCACTTTGTGTGTCTGCTCTCCCTGAACACTCCAAATCTGGGCCTTTTTGTTTGTCTTTATATCCCCTTTTAGTTTCTATCTGCTGCCTCGCACAACATGATTCTACCAGCTGCTGCCTGGCACATTATTCTAGCAGCTGCTGCCTGGCACAACATTAATCTACCAGCTGCTGCCTGGCACAACATTAATCTACCAGCTGCTGCCTGGCACAACATTATTCTGCCAGCTGCTGCCTGGCACATTATTCTAGCAGCTGCTGCCTGGCACAACATTAATCTACCAGCTGCTGCCTGGCACAACATGATTCTACCAGCTGCTGCCTGGCACAACATTAATCTACCAGCTGCTGCCTGGCACAACATTAATCTACCAGCTGCTGCCTGGCACAACATTAATCTACCAGCTGCTGCCTGGCACAACATTATTCTGCCAGCTGCTGCCTGGCACATTATTCTAGCAGCTGCTGCCTGGCACAACATTAATCTACCAGCTGCTGCCTGGCACAACATTAATCTACCAGCTGCTGCCTGGCACAACATTATTCTACCAGCTGCTGCCTGGCACAACATTAATCTACCAGCTGCTGCCTGGCACAACATTATTCTACCAGCTGCTGCCTGGCACAACATTATTCTACCAGCTGCTGCCTGGCACACCATTATTCTGCCTGGCACAACATTATTCTGCCTGGCACAACATTAATCTACCAGCTGCTGCCTGGCACAACATTAATCTACCAGCTGCTGCCTGGCACAACATTATTCTACCAGCTGCTGCCTGGCACAACATTATTCTACCAGCTGCTGCCTGGCACAACATTATTCTGCCTGGCACAACATTAATCTACCAGCTGCTGCCTGGCACAACATTATTCTACCAGCTGCTGCCTGGCACAACATTATTCTGCCTGGCACAACATTAATCTACCAGCTGCCTCCTGGCACAACATTAATCTACCAGCTGCTGCCTGGCACAACATTAATCTACCAGCTGCTGCCTGGCACAACATTATTCTACCAGCTGCCTCCTGGCACAACATTAATCTACCAGCTGCTGCCTGGCACAACATTAATCTACCAGCTGCCTCCTGGCACAACATTAATCTACCAGCTGCTGCCTGGCACAACATTAATCTACCAGCTGCTGCCTGGCACAACATTAATCTACCAGCTGCTGCCTGGCACAACATTATTCTACCAGCTGCTGCCTGGCACACCATTATTCTGCCTGGCACAACATTAATCTACCAGCTGCTGCCTGGCACAACATTATTCTACCAGCTGCTGCCTGGCACAACATTATTCTGCCTGGCACAACATTAATCTACCAGCTGCCTCCTGGCACAACATTAATCTACCAGCTGCTGCCTGGCACAACATTATTCTACCAGCTGCTGCCTGGCACAACATTATTCTACCAGCTGCTGCCTGGCACAACATTAATCTACCAGCTGCCTCCTGGCACAACATTAATCTACCAGCTGCTGCCTGGCACAACATTAATCTACCAGCTGCCTCCTGGCACAACATTAATCTACCAGCTGCTGCCTGGCACAACATTATTCTAGCAGCTGCTGCCTGGCACAACATTATTCTACCAGCTGCTGCCTGGCACAACATTATTCTACCAGCTGCTGCCTGGCACAACATTATTCTGCCTGGCACAACATTATTCTACCAGCTGCTGCCTGGCACAACATTATTCTGCCTGGTACAACATTATTCTGCCTGGCACAACATTATTCTACCAGCTGCTGCCTGGCACAACATTATTCTGCCTGGCACAACATTATTCTACCAGCTGCTGCCTGGCACAACATTATTCTACCAGCTGCTGCCTGGTACAACATTATTCTACCAGCTGCTGCCTGGCACAACATTATTCTGCCTGGCACAACATTATTCTACCAGCTGCTGCCTGGCACACCATTATTCTGCCTGGCACAACATTATTCTACCAGCTGCTGCCTGGCACAACATCAATCTACCAGCTGCTGCCTGGCACAACATTATTCTGCCTGGCACAACATTAATCTACCAGCTGCTGCCTGGCACAACATTATTCTACCAGCTGCTGCCTGGCACAACATTATTCTGCCTGGCACAACATTAATCTACCAGCTGCCTCCTGGCACAACATTAATCTACCAGCTGCTGCCTGGCACAACATTCATCTACCAGCTGCTGCCTGGCACAACATTATTCTACCAGCTGCTGCCTGGCACAACATTATTCTACCAGCTGCTGCCTGGCACAAAATTATTCTACCAGCTGCTGCCTGGCACAACATTATTCTGCCTGGCACAACATTATTCTACCAGCTGCTGCCTGGCACAACATTATTCTACCAGCTGCTGCCTGGCACAACATTATTCTGCCTGGCACAACATTATTCTACCAGCTGCTGCCTGGCACAACATTATTCTGCCTGGCACAACATTATTCTACCAGCTGCTGCCTGGCACAACATTATTCTGCCTGGCACAACATTATTCTACCAGCTGCTGCCTGGCACAACATTATTCTGCCTGGCACAACATTATTCTACCAGCTGCTGCCTGGCACAATATTATTCTGCCTGGCACAACATTATTCTGCCTGGCACAACATTATTCTACCAGCTGCTGCCTGGCAAACATTATTCTACCAGCTGCTGCCTGGCACAATATTATTCTGCCTGGTACAACATTATTCTACCAGCTGCTGCCTGGCACAATATTATTCTGCCTGGTACAACATTATTCTACCAGCTGCTGCCTGGCACAACATTATTCTGCCTGGTACAACATTATTCTACCAGCTGCTGCCTGGCACAACATTATTCTGCCTGGCACAACATTATTCTACCAGCTGCTGCCTGGCACAACATTATTCTAGCAGCTGCTGCCTGGCACAACATTATTCTGCCTGGCACAACATTATTCTGCCTGGCACAACATTATTATACCAGCTGCTGCCTGGCACAACATTAATCTACCAGCTGCTGCCTGGCACAACATTATTCTGCCTGGCACAACATTATTCTACCAGCTGCTGCCTGGCACAACATTATTCTAGCAGCTGCTGCCTGGCACAACATTATTCTAGCAGCTGCTGCCTGGCACAACATTATTCTAGCAGCTGCTGCCTGGTACAACATTATTCTACCAGCTGCTGCCTGGCACAACATTATTCTGCCTGGTACAACATTATTCTACCAGCTGCTGCCTGGCACAACATTATTCTGCCTGGTACAACATTATTCTACCAGCTGCTGCCTGGCACAACATTATTCTGCCTGGTACAACATTATTCTACCAGCTGCTGCCTGGCACAACATTATTCTGCCTGGCACAACATTATTCTGCCTGGCACAACATTATTCTGCCTGGTACAACATTATTCTACCAGCTGCTGCCTGGCACAACAATATTCTGCCTGGCACAACATTATTCTGCCTGGTACAACATTATTCTGCCTGGTACAACATTATTCTACCAGCTGCTGCCTGGCACAACATTATTCTGCCTGGTACAACATTATTCTACGCACTGTCTGCAAAGTAAGTACAGCTTCCATAAAAGTAGGGCAACGGGGTGAAGCACTATAGTGCTTCTTTTGGGTTTGAGATCGGCTTACAGCCAAACTCTCAGCTCATCTTTTCTGTAAGTGCAACATGAGGTCATCAGAGAAGACCCATTAGGAGTGACGAATAGTAAACAGTCAGCTAAAGTCATTACAGAAGTTATCCATTTGTAAATGAGTGGATATCCCATTTTGGAATTAAATTTCATGAAATGCAGGGTATATTTTAAAGGCGGTTAGGTCTATTAAGAGGGAAAAAGTTATTAAAATGTGTTACAATTTACAATCCCTAATGTATAGACTATATAAAAATATGGACGTAGCCACCATAATGTCACACATGTGTTTGTGGAGGTTTTGAAGCCTACAGATTGCGGGGTTTTTTTTTTGGATGATGGCGAAGGCTATGCGAAGGCATAACCCGCCCCTCTCTGCCTCTGATTGGCCTAGCGTCAAACTTCCATTCAAACAAACACATTCGCTTGGCTATCCTGCATTACATCTCTTTCTACAGTCTGTGGTCAGACCGACTCAGTGGGTCAGACTCAGACAGACAGCAGTTACGCTTGCTAGCCTGCATGAAACACGCCAATGTGTTTACGTTTTTAATATAGTCATATATCTATGGTTTATAACGCTGCCGCTACTCTTGGCAATGCACGTATGTAGCATATAGACAGAGAATTGATCAAGGGTGATATAAAACAGGGTTATTTACAGGGAACTAGCAAGCGTAACTGCTGTCTGTCTGAGTCTGACGAAAGAGATGTAATGCAGGATAGCCAAGCGAATGTGTTTGGATGGAAGTTTGACGCTAGGCCAATCAGAGGCAGAGAGGGGTGGGTTATGCCTTCGCATAGCCTTCGCCATCATCCAAAATAAAATAAAAACCTACAGTTTGGCATTTTGGCCGTTGCCATCTTGGTTCCGCTTGGTTGCCATCTTGGTTCTCGCGCAAAACCAATCGCGGCAAGCTGTGCGATCACTGGACAGGCGACCAGTCAATCACCCCCTTTTCTATCGTCTATTTTACTCCAAACAGGCGAGTTATATACAAAAATGACCCCCCTCATGAAAAGGTGAAATTAGCTCTATAGATCAAAACTGTGTTTTGGACCAGGCTGTAAAGATACTTAATCACTGTTACAAAGTGGGCCATTTAACAATGAATGAGAAGGGGAATGATGGGACTTCTGAGTCCTGCCTCAAATGGCCATTCGAGGAACTACAGCTTTCAGGATTACTTCCGTGTCTTCATGGGAAAAACCCAGAGTTTGCCCACTGGGGTGAATGGGGATTGACTCCCTTTGAGAAATTGCAGTTTTTGGCACTTCCGCATTAGCTTCATCTGTCCAAGCCCGAGGTTGCTGCTTGATTTCAACAGTATACAAACGTGATGTTTTAGACTCATTTCAATAATGAAGACTACCTCGGCCAATGCACAGTCCAGGTTATATCATCCCATAACATTGCATGCACGCTAGGGCTGTCACTTTTCATTCGAAATTCGAATGCAACTTCGAATGTGGGGGAGGGGTTCGTGTTCGATATGTAAATTGACTGTTCAAATTTTTTTTTTTATTATTATTATTATTTTATTATTATTATTATTTTTATGAACCAAAATTAACCAACTGCTGCTTGCTGGTAATGTTAATCCCATGTCAGAAAAAGTCTCCAGATTTGTCGCGTTAGTCTCTTCTGAGAAAGATTGTCTCCAGGGTCTGAAAGGTTGTCTCGAGTTGGATGCAGCCAAGTTTGTGAGGCAGTGTTGTGACTGTGAGCGTCCAAGCTAACACGTCGGGCTGATGCCCGGTGGCCTGCAGTGGGTTGCACCAGCTGTGCGTAAGTTGAAACGAGGCAGGATGGTGGTATAGCCTACAATACTGATGAAGAGCTCACAGATAAACGTTAACAGTAATATGAACCTAAACGAACGTTACTCAATAACGTTCTCATTTGATTAGTGTTGATGAAATATGAAAGCACTAATTTGCGGTGGGCAACATGTCCTGTTTTCACTCCACTTACTTAAACAACCGTAAATAAACAAAGTTTCCACCGTGCTTTTCACTGATTGGTCACAGATACTGTACACGTCATTGTCTGCGACACTATTTTGGTTAGTATGGACTTTAGGGTCTACTAGTTAAGATGTCCCTTACGTCTCCGTGGTGCAACCAAACAAAGACACAACTTTAGTGTCAAACTAACTAGTTTGAACGTAGCAGTTAGTGTGGACTTTACACCCTAACTTAAGACAGAACTTACGTTCAGCTGGTGCAACAGGACCCAGGCTGCTGGACTGGGGAAAAAAAAAAAAAAAAAAAAAATTAACCAAAAAACTTCGAATATATTCGAACGAATTTCGGGCAATTAAAGTTCGTTCGAATTTTATTTTGGGAAAAAGTGACAGCCCTAATGCACGCCCCTTTTATTCATCCCTCACTCCCCTCTGCAGCCAATGCCCTGTTCAGGTTATAGCACCCATTCATTGTTATGCACGCCCCTTTCCGTCATGCTTCTCTCACCATCCAATCAGCTCAAGCCACTCCATTTCCCTCTTCTGCAGCCCTTCACTTAACCGGAGTAGTATATCAGAGCCCATGTTTTTACCATGTGTAACTCACTCATGTGCTGTCACTCCTCAGTTGCTGATCATCGCTGAAGCAGTTCTGTTTCGCCCCACCTCCTCCTCCCCTGACCACCACCAACGTCATGACTCCTGAAGAATTCCCTATGGGGGGGGATTCTTTATCCTATACATTACCGACACCCTCCTCTCTCATCTCAGGAGGCGCGTCATCACATCATGGAGTCATATGCCAAACTTAAATGATCTATTTGTTTCATTAAAGATTATTGAACCTTCTTAATACTAGTCTCTCATTATTGAAATGTTGTTGAGTTTGACTGGTAGATAGAACATAAGCTATTTGAAGTAAAAGAAAACAGTAATACAAATACAGCTCTGTTCTACAGTAGTGTAACCTCAGATAGTAAATTTAAAAGTGGTAAAAAAAGAATCCAACAAATCAGTATGTGCTAAACAGGACCATACTGCAAAGAAAGACTGGCTCTTTAAATCAACAAGCACCTGTAGAGGAAATTCGACCTTGTTACTTGTCCAAAGCTGAAGGAATGTTTTCTATTGAATAGCATTGCATGGGGTTTTGTCACTAATATGAACATTGTAAAATGCACAATAAAATCAGCACTGGTTGTTGTGACAGAGCGAGTGTTAAAGCATGATTGTGTTTGACACGGACGTTGAATCTGTTTTGGGTATGTTTGTGTGTGTGTAGTTTCTCTGTGTCTGTTCGACAAGATAACTGTGCCACCATTGGCCCTGCAGCCAGCACAACACAAAGCATCATCCAGAGGGGAGATGTGAGCGGGGAACTGAGTCCATAACCTTATCGAGAAGCATTGAGGGATGCTACAGCACACATTTTTAGCTCTTACGTTGACATGTTATTTCGATTTTCTTGCCTCCGATGTGGGTGATGCATATTCTATTTGACCATGTTTCTGGGAAGTGAACTGAACCCAAAACACTTTAACCATATAGACCAGGATTTTAAAGATTTTAAAGTTACCAGCCAATTAGAATTTCCAGTAGCCAAAATGTTTTTCTTGAAATAAACCAGAATATGAGTGGGTTAATTTAAGCATAAGTATCAGTAAGTGGCCCGGGATTCTCAAAGCCTGTGTTGAGGGTCATACGAACAGAAATGCACTCTTGAAGCTAAAAAAAAAATCCAAAACCAACAAGTTAATTATTTTTACTTCAATGTAGAACAGTCATTTCTTACACATGAGATTTTTAGCCTTTTAGTCATAAAGATTATTGAAAGTATTGGCCAGAATGACATGAACATTTGGACACTTATTCAGCGGGTATCTTGCATGTTGCGTTCAGGTGCACTGTAAAAAAAAAATATATATATATATATATACACATATATATATATATATACATATATATATATATATTCCAGCGCGGGCCACACGGGCCGCATGTGGCCGGCGGGCCGCCAGTTGCCCATGTCTGATATAGACTGTAGTAGTCAGTTTGACTACCAATATCCCTTTACATTTTGAACGTCTTTATCTGAAGGTTGAGCATGTTGGCCATTTCAAATCTCAGTCCAAACAACCTTCCCACTACTTTCCCACTCCATCCTGACTCAAAGTAGCCACCTTGTTTGTAACGGTGTTGACATGGATGGTGTCCATTTCCCCGTCTTATTTGGGAGTTTCAAAGCTCCTTGACGTCGGCCTTCCCTAGTTCCTCTGGTCCTCCTCAATTACATACACCCGGAAAGGCTTGTGGTACCTCACTCACTCACTGAAACCTCTGAAAGATGAAAGCTGAACTGTCTGAAAAATATTAATATACTAGGCGCTGCTTGACTGGCATCGGTGGACTACACAGTACGTTAAATTCCACAAGTTTGTTTTCAATTGTTCATTGAGGATTTCTTGCTGGCCAAATCTAAGTTGGCTGAAAAATAGATATATATATTTGGATACACTTGCTGACTTAGCTCCACTTTGAATCGTAATGTCTAGATTTTCACATTGAGGAAATCAGCTCGTTCAAATGTTTTCAAACATGGAGAACGCCAAATAGCCTATCCTCAAATGCACTCCTCAGGTTCTAATATACTGGTAATAATAATATTAGTAATATAATAATATACTGTGTAATAAGACAGTAGATGTGCTGGCAACAGTATAAACAAAGTCAGCAATGTTCCAAGAAGAATGGAAACATTCTCTTATTTTCTTGAGATGTCTCAAATGAGGAAGAGGTGGGTGAATCCAGCATGCCAACACCAACCTAACCTATAGTATAGGAATAGGCTATAGTTATACTAAATAGTTCTACTGTATGTATGTACGGTGGATCAGTGGTTAGCCCTGTCGCCTTACAGCAAGAAGGTCGTGGGTTTGAATCCCCACCCCGGTCCTTTCCGCGTGTGGAGTTTCTCCCCGTGTTTGTGTGGGTATAGATCAAAACTGTGTTTTGGACCAGGCTGTAAAGATACTTAATCACTGTTACAAAGTGGGCCATTTAACAATGAATGAGAGGGGGAATGATGGGACTTCTGAGTCCTGCCTCAAATGGCCATTCGAGGAACTACAGCTTTCAGGATTACTTCCGTGTCTTCATGGGAAAAACCCAGAGTTTGCCCACTGGGGTGAATGGGGATTGACTCCCTTTGAGAAATTGCAGTTTTTGGCACTTCCGCATTAGCTTCATCTGTCCAAGCCCGAGGTTGCTGCTTGATTTCAACAGTATACAAACGTGATGTTTTAGACTCATTTCAATAATGAAGACTACCTCGGCCAATGCACAGTCCAGGTTATATCATCCCATAACATTGCATGCACGCTAGGGCTGTCACTTTTCATTCGAAATTCGAATGCAACTTCGAATGTGGGGGAGGGGTTCGTGTTCGATATGTAAATTGACTGTTCAAATTTTTTTTTTATTATTATTATTATTTTATTATTATTATTATTTTTATGAACCAAAATTAACCAACTGCTGCTTGCTGGTAATGTTAATCCCATGTCAGAAAAAGTCTCCAGATTTGTCGCGTTAGTCTCTTCTGAGAAAGATTGTCTCCAGGGTCTGAAAGGTTGTCTCGAGTTGGATGCAGCCAAGTTTGTGAGGCAGTGTTGTGACTGTGAGCGTCCAAGCTAACACGTCGGGCTGATGCCCGGTGGCCTGCAGTGGGTTGCACCAGCTGTGCGTAAGTTGAAACGAGGCAGGATGGTGGTATAGCCTACAATACTGATGAAGAGCTCACAGATAAACGTTAACAGTAATATGAACCTAAACGAACGTTACTCAATAACGTTCTCATTTGATTAGTGTTGATGAAATATGAAAGCACTAATTTGCGGTGGGCAACATGTCCTGTTTTCACTCCACTTACTTAAACAACCGTAAATAAACAAAGTTTCCACCGTGCTTTTCACTGATTGGTCACAGATACTGTACACGTCATTGTCTGCGACACTATTTTGGTTAGTATGGACTTTAGGGTCTACTAGTTAAGATGTCCCTTACGTCTCCGTGGTGCAACCAAACAAAGACACAACTTTAGTGTCAAACTAACTAGTTTGAACGTAGCAGTTAGTGTGGACTTTACACCCTAACTTAAGACAGAACTTACGTTCAGCTGGTGCAACAGGACCCAGGCTGCTGGACTGGGAAAAAAAAAAAAAAAAATTAACCAAAAAACTTCGAATATATTCGAACGAATTTCGGGCAATTAAAGTTCGTTCGAATTTTATTTTGGGAAAAAGTGACAGCCCTAATGCACGCCCCTTTTATTCATCCCTCACTCCCCTCTGCAGCCAATGCCCTGTTCAGGTTATAGCACCCATTCATTGTTATGCACGCCCCTTTCCGTCATGCTTCTCTCACCATCCAATCAGCTCAAGCCACTCCATTTCCCTCTTCTGCAGCCCTTCACTTAACCGGAGTAGTATATCAGAGCCCATGTTTTTACCATGTGTAACTCACTCATGTGCTGTCACTCCTCAGTTGCTGATCATCGCTGAAGCAGTTCTGTTTCGCCCCACCTCCTCCTCCCCTGACCACCACCAACGTCATGACTCCTGAAGAATTCCCTATGGGGGGGGATTCTTTATCCTATACATTACCGACACCCTCCTCTCTCATCTCAGGAGGCGCGTCATCACATCATGGAGTCATATGCCAAACTTAAATGATCTATTTGTTTCATTAAAGATTATTGAACCTTCTTAATACTAGTCTCTCATTATTGAAATGTTGTTGAGTTTGACTGGTAGATAGAACATAAGCTATTTGAAGTAAAAGAAAACAGTAATACAAATACAGCTCTGTTCTACAGTAGTGTAACCTCAGATAGTAAATTTAAAAGTGGTAAAAAAAGAATCCAACAAATCAGTATGTGCTAAACAGGACCATACTGCAAAGAAAGACTGGCTCTTTAAATCAACAAGCACCTGTAGAGGAAATTCGACCTTGTTACTTGTCCAAAGCTGAAGGAATGTTTTCTATTGAATAGCATTGCATGGGGTTTTGTCACTAATATGAACATTGTAAAATGCACAATAAAATCAGCACTGGTTGTTGTGACAGAGCGAGTGTTAAAGCATGATTGTGTTTGACACGGACGTTGAATCTGTTTTGGGTATGTTTGTGTGTGTGTAGTTTCTCTGTGTCTGTTCGACAAGATAACTGTGCCACCATTGGCCCTGCAGCCAGCACAACACAAAGCATCATCCAGAGGGGAGATGTGAGCGGGGAACTGAGTCCATAACCTTATCGAGAAGAATTGAGGGATGCTACAGCACAAATTTTTAGCTCTTACGTTGACATGTTATTTCGATTTTCTTGCCTCCGATGTGGGTGATGCATATTCTATTTGACCATGTTTCTGGGAAGTGAACTGAACCCAAAACACTTGAACCATATAGACCAGGATTTTAAAGATTTTAAAGTTACCAGCCAATTAGAATTTCGAGTAGCCAAAATGTTTTTCTTGAAAAAAAAAACAGAATATGAGTGGGTTAATTTAAGCACAAGTATCAAGTGGCCCGGGATTCTCAAAGCCTGTGTTGAGGGTCATACGAACAAAAATGCACCCTTGAAGCTAAAAAAAATCCAAAACCAACAAGTTAATTATTTTTTACTTCAATGTAGAACAGTCATTTCTTAGACATGAGATTATTTTTAGCCTTTTAGTCATAAAGATTATTGAAAGTATTGGCCAGAATGACATGAACATTTGGACACTTATTCAGCGGGTATCTTGCATGTTGCGTTCAGGTGCACTGTAAAAAAAATATATATATATATATATATATTCCAGCGCGGGCCACACGGGCCGCATGTGGCCCGCGGGCCGCCAGTTGCCCATGTCTGATATAGACTGTAGTAGTCAGTTTGACTACCAATATCCCTTTACATTTTGAACGTCTTTATCTGAAGGTTGAGCATGTTGGCCATTTCAAATCTCAGTCCAAACAACCTTCCCACTACTTTCCCACTCCATCCTGACTCAAAGTAGCCACCTTGTTTCTAACGGTGTTGACATGGTGGGTGTCCATTTCCCCGTCTTATTTGGGAGTTTCAAAGCTCCTTGACGTCGGCCTTCCCTAGTTCCTCTGGTCCTCCTCAATTACATACACCCGGAAAGGCTTGTGGTACCTCACTCACTCACTGAAACCTCTGAAAGATGAAAGCTGAACTGTCTGAAAAATATTAATATACTAGGCGCTGCTTGACTGGCATCGGTGGACTACACAGTACGTTTAATTCCACAAGTTTGTTTTCAATTGTTCATTGAGGATTTCTTGCTGGCCAAATCTAAGTTGGCTGAAAAATAGATATATATATTTGGATACACTTGCTGACTACTGGTAATTAATAATATTAGTAATATAATAATATACTGTGTAATAAGACAGTAGATGTGCTGGCAACAGTATAAACAAAGTCAGCAATGTTCCAAGAAGAATGGACACATTCTCTTATTTTCTTGAGACGTCTCAAATGAGGAGGAGGTGGGTGAATCCGGCATGCCAACACCAACCTAACCTATAGTATAGGAATGGGCTATAGTTATACTAAATAGTTCTACTGTATGTATGTACGGTGGATCAGTGGTTAGCCTTGTCGCCTTACAGCAAGAAGGTCGTGGGTTCGAATCCCCACCCCGGTCCTTTCCGTGTGGGGAGTTTCTCCCCGTGTTTGTGTGGGTTCTGTCCCACAGTCCAAAGACATGCTGTGTTTGTGTAGAATCGTAATGTGATCTAACAAAATGTGTAATTATGTTTATGATGCGTAACCTATGTTATGTGGATTATGTACTATGTGACAGTAGCTGGGTTTCCATCCAAAGGTATCGCAAATTGTAATCGAATTTTCAGAAAGTCAGCAAAAGAAAATGCGAAATAATGCGCGTTTCCATCCGTTGCTATTATGCGATTTATAGAGCTGTCAATCACCTGGTGTTTGAGGCTGTCTGCCTCTGCTGCTCTGCTGCTAGACCCGATACATGCAGGCAGGCAGGCAGCGACCACGCTCTATTAAACACATCTACGTTCTTCATTTCAAGTTTCTTGATCATCTACAAAGGTACGTAGACCCTAAGATGCAATTTCTGGATTACCAGGCGCTACACTTCAACTGCCAGCATAACGTTATAATCCACGGAGCAATTCTAGAAGTGAGTCGCATTAACATTCATCCCAGTCTTGTGTTTAAACACAACACGGCGATCTAAAAAGTGTACTTGCTATTTACCATTATTTACCTCATAAGTGTAGCCATATTTACTTTACTTTTTTGCGATATTTGGATTACCCCCCCCCCCCCCCCGAATTTTGCAGCGTTGAAAATGCGCAAATTGAAAATGTGCATAAAAACAGGTGGATGCAAACCCAGCTAGTGATGGTGCCATGTACTGTAAAGCCCTTTCACACATGCTGTGAGATAAGGGGCTATAAACAGTGTATGTGGGTGATGGAGGAGGCTCAGGTGTTATTACACAGTGTATGTGGGTGATGGAGGAGGCTCAGGTGTTATTACACAGTGTATGTGGGTGATGGAGGAGGCTCAGGTGTTATTACACAGTGTATGTGGGTGATGGAGGAGGCTCAGGTGTTATTACACAGTGTATGTGGGTGATGGAGGAGGCTCAGGTGTTATTACACAGTGTATGTGGGTGATGGAGGCTCAGGTGTTATTACACAGTGTATGTGGGTGATGGAGGAGGCTCAGGTGTTATTACACAGTGTATGTGGGTGATGGAGGCTCAGGTGTTATTACACAGTGTATGTGGGTGATGGAGGAGGCTCAGGTGTTATTACACAGTGTATGTGGGTGATGGAGGCTCAGGTGTTATTACACAGTGTATGTGGGTGATGGAGGAGGCTCAGGTGTTATTACACAGTGTATGTGGGTGATGGAGGCTCAGGTGTTATTACACAGTGTATGTGGGTGATGGAGGAGGCTCAGGTGTTATTACACAGTGTATGTGGGTGATGGAGGCTCAGGTGTTATTACACAGTGTATGTGGGTGATGGAGGCTCAGGTGTTATTACACAGTGTATGTGGGTGATGGAGGAGGCTCAGGTGTTATTACACAGTGTATGTGGGTGATGGAGGAGGCTCAGGTGTTATTACACAGTGTATGTGGGTGATGGAGGAGGCTCAGGTGTTATTACACAGTGTATGTGGGTGATGGAGGAGGCTCAGGTGTTATTACACAGTGTATGTGGGTGATGGAGGAGGCACAGGTGTTATTACACAGTGTATGTGGGTGATGGAGGAGGCTCAGGTGTTATTACACAGTGTATGTGGGTGATGGAGGCTCAGGTGTTATTACACAGTGTATGTGGGTGATGGAGGAGGCTCAGGTGTTATTACACAGTGTATGTGGGTGATGGAGGCTCAGGTGTTATTACACAGTGTATGTGGGTGATGGAGGAGGCTCAGGTGTTATTACACAGTGTATGTGGGTGATGGAGGCTCAGGTGTTATTACACAGTGTATGTGGGTGATGGAGGAGGCTCAGGTGTTATTACACAGTGTATGTGGGTGATGGAGGAGGCTCAGGTGTTATTACACAGTGTATGTGGGTGATGGAGGAGGCTCAGGTGTTATTACACAGTGTATGTGGGTGATGGAGGCTCAGGTGTGTGTGGGTATATAAGAGCAATCCGGCCTCCATTCCCTCGCTGACAGCTGCTTTACTCTCTCTGTCTGAAGTCGGCTCCTTCCTTCCTGAGCAGCCAATATGTTTCTCTCTCTCAGCCACAGGGTCACTTTCAGGTAGCCTCAGTCCCTCTCCGAGATAAGCAATGAAACCCCGTCTCTGCAAAGGCAGACGAGGACTGTGACCCGGCAACACATGCAGCT
>NW_028151050.1:0-7500 GCF_964638095.1 Poromitra crassiceps | reverse complement strand
GAGTCTCTACTGCCCACTGGTGGATGTATTGCTTAACATGATACCAACGTGAAGGACGCATGGAAGTATTTGGGCAGTGACGATTACACCGTTTTGAAATGCGGACGCATTTATTTTCGTATGAAAATGGGAGTCGGGCCTTAACTCATTCATGGCCAAAGACGTCTTTGACGTGTTATCAGGAATAGCCCTCCCAGCCAATGACGTGTTTGACGTGTTTTTGTTTTTATTAGTGCAGCGCGTAGTTCAAACACTTCCCCAGCCTGTGACATGTTATCAGGTCCCTAGCCTCAAAGCCAAGCCGACAACACGCGATCAAACACATACCGCAGCTGTTGTTTTGAAATGAGCAGGAGGAAAAACAGAGAAACGCGCTTCCTTGTAGAGAGGAGAAACGCCATTGAAACGCCCCTCGGCGCGCTGCACTGCTCGCCTTGCTGCAGGGCGAACCTGGATTGAGTTGTTCGCAGTAGTCAAACCCGTGACGAACATAATCGATCCGGTTCCAGCGCCTGGTCCCAAAGCCAAGCCGGACCCGTTCCTGTGTCGCAGCCATGGATTGTATGTCGCAGCATTCATCCCAGCCCGAACGAGAGGAGGAAAACGATGCAGCAGAGGCAGAGGAGGCTAGACGCTGATCTCAAACCAGTTTGGTGTTCCCCTCCTATGCTAATTTGCGGGGGAAGGAGGTGCGATCCAGCAGCAGCTGTGGACAGAACTCTCTCTCTGTGTGTGTGTGTGTGTGTGTGTGTGTGTGTGTGTGTGTGTGTGTGTGTGTGTGTGTGTGTCTGTGTGTCTGTGTGTCTGTGTGTCTGTGTGTCTGTCTGTCTGTCTGTCTGTCTGTCTGTCTGTCTGTGTGTCTGTCTGCACACTCACTCACACTGAGTAAACTGTATTGTTGAATGTAAAAAAAGCACTTCATGTATATATATATATATATATATATAATTTTTTTTGTCATTTGTGTCATAATGAATAATATTTACATGTCTGATGTCAATACAGTTCAAAATAAAAGAATTGAGAGCGAGTTCTGCCTGAGATTGTGTCTTTTACAAAAATTGCCTTTTCTGCTGTTTCTCTTCTCCAAGAGACCTTTTTGGTGAAAACAGGGTGTATATAAATGGCTATAAGTAGAGTACAGAACATGCTAAAAGCTCACTTTTTTTTTCCTGGTGAACCCAGAGACGTACATCTTCATTTTGAGGTATTGCAAATCACTTTGGCGCTAATAGATAATTTACTGTGGGTCTTGAAAGATGACCAACAATTATGAAAATCTTTGGCCTGTGCTAAATATTGGCAGTCCTAAACTGGCCATGAATGAGTTAAGATGAGGTGCCGTAGGGTTTTTCTACTCACCACTTGCCGAGTTCTTCTCCACCTGACATCTGCTTGGTCAGCCTCCAGACTCACGCCACTGATCTCTACAAGGAATAAAACATTTCAAATCGCCTCCTCCTGTATATTTCAACAAATCATGTGAAGTGTTGAATATCACGGTGAATGTGAATATCGCACACAGAAGTCCTTGTTAGCCATGAAATATCAATAACCTATGTATGTATTGTGCACAGCAGGTTACCGTTCCGGGGAGGGTGCAAAGTAATGCATATGGGTAAGTAAAATGTTTTGCACAAGACCGGCCGGATTTGAGCCCGAATTGGGAAAAGTTTAAACCTTAAAAATGTGATTATTTCATTGCAGTTCAGCCTTTTTGCTGGCTGTTGTGATTTGTTGGATTAATTTCCCACTCACTCATTTGTTGCTCTGATCTTTTGATACAAGTATGTAACGGCTATAAGTTTGGAGAGCGTAGTTTGGGCTGTGAAAGATTTGTTTACAGTTGTAATATGGGTAGCTTCAACTGCAGTGAAACACACTATTTTGAGTTACTGTATAACGGGTTAAAGGGATACTCCACTTTTTTGGACACCCCCCCCTCCACATAACCAAGATACACCGGCACTGTCCGCTCAGTTTACAGTGAGTTACTGTCGTGAAGTTAGTTAGTAGCGCCATAGAATGGAGGGTAATGGTACAGCTGTATACATACACACACACACACACACACACACCAAAGATGAAAATGTGTATACTAGTATAAGCAAGTACAACAAAAATGACAAATAAAAGAATCTTGAATCTTTCAGATTAAAAATAATAAAATCAATGCACCTGCGTCATGCCACCTAAGTGAAGGTAAGTGAAGTTGTCTATCGGCCCTGACCTCTGACCTCTACAAACCCCCCTGACCTCTGAACCTCTACAAACCCCACCATGGAATGCATGCATGCAGACAGTGAGTGGTGCTGTATGCCTAATGTCATCTCCAGCAGCAGCGTCTGGGGGTTGTGTGAGCACGACAGATCCCGATGAAAGAGAAGACAGTGAATCGGCGAAGAGGCGAGTGATGAAAGATACACTTCCCACATAAGGAAGGAGGGACAGTGATCCAAAAAAAAGCAGAGGAGAATGCATAATAAAAGCTGCTCAGATGTAAAAGTGAGTCGACGTAGAAGCTGCAGATGAAAGGAAGGAGCCGAGCTCGGAGAAGCAGAGGGAGAGAGCGACGGAGGAGGAGGAGGGGAGAAGAGGAGTGTGGTGGGAGAGAGGAAGCGGAGTCTCCCCACAGACTCAAGGAGGCTTGGACGATGATGATGATGATGACCACGGTCAAAGAAGAAGAGAGGATGACGGATGATGGGAGCTCTCGCGGGACCAGACGGAGCACGGGGAGGTGAAGGCAGAAAATAGCAAAGTGTAGTCGTCTGGTTTTGTCTGACCCGGCACCCACCGACTGCAACGGTGGCTCTCTGTCTCCTTGTGGACTTTGGAAGGACAAAGGCCATTTGAAGTTATATATAGCCTGTGGGCAGAGTTTAATGGGGTATTTGATAGCAAAGTGGGCAATAACAATGATTGATTATCTTCCTATTATCGCCTGATATTTCATTTTAAGTGCTGCAGTATCACTAATATGCGCTGCATTGTAGAGATGAGACGTTACGAGAACTTCAACTACTGGTATCATTGACAGAACCCATTGCGAGTACCTGGGGAAGAACCAGACTGAATACGAGGGATCGACCGAGCAGCATTTTGGTCAACAGCCTCTCGAGGCCCCTGACACTCTCCTACAAAACTGTAATAAATAACCGCCCCTGTCTACTTCAACTGCCTCATTCAAATCTACACTCCCTCTCGTCCACTTTGTTCTGCTAACGAAAGGCTCCTGGTACTTCCGCCAGCACAGGACTGCAGTTCGCGAGGCAGACTTTTCTCCTCTGCCGTCTCCCCGCTGGTGGAATGCTCTGCCTAGCTCCGTGCCATCTGCCGAGTCTCTCTCCGTTCTTAAGAAAAGTCTCAAGACCCAATTGTTTTATGAATACTTTCAAACTGTTTTACGAACACTTCCCACTGTTGATGATTGGTGATTAATGAATGAATGATTAAATTGTATGATTATAGATGTGTAGGTTAGGGCTGCCCTCGACCAAAGATTATCCTGGTCGACCAGAAATCGACCACAGCTCCGACCAATCGATTGGTCGAAACGGGGTCTAAATTATTATTTTTATTTTTATTTTATTTTTTGCAGTGTATGATGCCCACGATACGATACTAAAACGATACTTGAGTCATGATACGATAGTATTGCGATATGGCGATATATTGAATATTGCGATATATTGAATATTGCAATATTTCGATATATTGCGATTTCTTACTTTTTCAACTACAAATGATGTCCCCAAAGGAAAACTTTCTCAACATCTGGTTTATATAAGAACAATTTTCCAGTCTGTACAGTCTTGTGATCCTCCCACGTGCTACATCCTACCGGTGAAGCTCCCCCTAGCAGGTGAAAAGAAGCGGCTGGCAACTGCGCATGTGTCGGAGGAAGCATGGTGCTAGTCTACGGCTCTCCCCAGATCGACAGAGGGTGGAGCAGCGACCGGGGCAGCCAATAGGGCAGCATGGGGATAAATTGGCCCAAGTATAATTGGGGAGAAAATGGGGAAAAATCTGAATAATAATAATAATAATAATAATAATAATAATAATAATAATAATAATAATAATAATAATAATAATAATAGCAAGATAAAGTGGAAAGAGAAACAAGCAATCCTCGACTTGTTGAATTTAACTTTAGATAAGACCATTCCCAACGCCTTTTCTTTAGCCAGGACTTGTCATTGCTGCACTATAGAAGTGAAGTAGGTTGTGGTGACTGAAATTCATAGTTTGAATATTCGGCACCTCCAGCTACAGCCGACTGCTGCAGACTTTAGCTTCCCATTTAATGTCTATTTATAAACACAATGATGCATCATCTATTCCTGAATGAAAAGCCAGATTAAGGGATTATCTGCGGGTGTTAAAACTACTGCTGTCGACAAATGAGCACCCGACATCCACAGTTAAGTTCACGGATCATTCAAAGAGCATATTTTCAGACGCAATACCCTCCAAATATATGTGGCACATTCAGTGTTTTGGAAATGGTGTGTTGTTGAAGTAAAGAAAGAAAGACTGTTTCGCATGGCACATAACCAAAAATCACATGCATTATTACACTATGTATTTTCGTCAGAACGGCCACGTCTGCCAGAACGGTTTGGTATTTGCTGATCCACTCAATACCCTAACTCTGCTTTCTTTTGCAAAATGTTGCAGCTTGCCATGTTGTTCACTAAAGATATTCCCTCCAATCTGCTGCTCTCACAGGCCCTGAATCTCTGTAGCATTATATCTGCTTCGGCTCGGCCTCGGCTTGTTGCTATCCTCCCCACCGACCTGTCGCCTCGGCTTGTTGCTATCCTCCTCACCGACCTGTCGCCGCTTCATTTGGATCCCATTCGTCGACGTCGTCCCTCATCCATCCTTGGCCCATCACTTGGTATATAAATACCACGCCAGGCAATTAGGTCAGGCCCTCTTCTGCACTTCCAAAATGCCTGCTGCTCTTCACCTACAAGGACTTCCATGGCTGTGATCCAGCTTGTCCCATCTGCCTGAGCTCCTCCATTCGTACTGCCAGACTCCAGACTGGCGTCCTCTTCTGGCCTCTCACGGCACCAGACTCTGCACACTGGGCGACACAGCTGTCTCTTCTGCTGCTCCAGTAGCCTACTATCTTACAGCAGCTACGAGCAAAGATTTTTCGATTGTTATTAAACGGTCTAAATTGAATATCGATGCCTCACCTCTTACCTCTAATATTGAGACGAGACCGACGCAGAGTAGTCTCGCTTGAAAGTCGAGTGAATCGGCGAGTGTTGTCTTGATGATTAGTCTGTCTCATAGACTGTAAAGGTCTGTCTGCGGTGTCACCAGGAAGTGAAATGAAACGGTTTGCGGCGCCGGCAGCCACTTCGGCCATAACCACAAAATTACCCAATTACTTTCAAACAAACTGTTAGAATATAACGAGAGATGTTCGCGAGAGCAGAAAGTAGCAAGGGCAGCAGGAGGGGAAAGCCGTCCTTGTTTTGGGTCTGTTGCTAGGCAGAGCGAAACGGTTTACGGCAGCTGTAAACAGTTGCTAGGCAGAGCAAAACGGTTTACGGCCGTAGCAACAGACCCAAAACAGCTGCCCTCACTACTTTCTGCTCTCGTGAACATCTCTCGTTATATTCTAACAGTTTGTTTGAAAATAATTAGCCAGCAATGAAAACCTGGCTAACCCACAACTCAACAGCGACAAAACCGAACTCCTCCTCATTGGCACCAAATCCACCCTCAATAAAACCGGACCCATCACCCTCACCATTGACGACTCCACCATCACCCCCTCCCCCCTGGCTCGCAACCTTGGTTTCATCCTGGACCCCACCCTCTCCTTCAGCTCTGTTGTAAAAACCTCATATTTCCATCTCCGCAATATCGCAAAAGTCAGACACTGCCTCTCCCCCCCTGCTGCTCAATCCCTCATCCATGCCTTCATCTCCTCCCGCCTCGACTATTGCAACTCCCTCCTCACCGGCATCACCTCCCGTTCCCTCCATAGACTCCAGATGGTTCAAAACTCAGCCGCCCGCCTGCTCACTCACACCCGGTCCCGTGATCACATCACCCCTGTCCTCCACTCTCTCCACTCCGTTCCAATCGTTCCTGTACTCTGCAGCTACAAAATGGAACAGTCTGCCCAAACGGATTAAAACTCTCCCGAACATAACCAGCTTTAAAAAAAAACTGGTGAAAAAATGGCTTTTAGATAACTAGGGCAGTATTGTATTTCCTATTTATTTTATTCTTTTTATTATTATAATCTTGTTTTAATTTGTAGTTCAATCTTTTAGTTCCATAGGATCATAATTTTTGGTGTAGTTCTTAATTGATCTGTATTCTTGTATATTTTAGATTGCTTTTTAGTTCTTAATTGATCTGTATTCTTGTATATTTTAGATTGCTTTTAGTGAGATTTTAGTTTGTGACTTTGTGATTGTTTGACTGTTAGTCATATTTGTACTCTCACGTCTTCTTTTCTTTTCTCCTAAATTCAACTCAATCTTTTTACACCAAAGGACCACAATGGAAATAAGCCCTGGGCTTTTTTGTGTTATCCTTGATGGCTTGTACATTTATTTATTTATATTTATTTATTTATTTATTTTGCCTCCTTTGAGCTGATGAAATGTATACCTGTGGCATTTAAGACGTGTCAAATACATTCATTCACTGGCTCCCCGTCAAGCAACGCATCGACTTCAAACTACTCCTCCTCACCTTCAAAGCCCTCCACAGCCTAGCCCCCCCCTACCTGACCTCCTTATCCCCCCTCCCGTACACTCCGATCCTCTTCTACTGCCACCCTCATCATCCCCCCATCCAGACTCAAAACCTTTGGTGACCGTGCTTTCTCCCGCGCCGCACCCCAACTTTGGAACTCCCTCCCCCAGACCGTCCGAGACTCTCCCGCACTCCCCACTTTCAAAACCCGACTTAAAACCTACCTGTTCTCCCAAGCTTACAACCTCCCCTACCCCTGACCACCTCCTCCAAACCATCACCCTCCGCCCCACCTGCCCCTCCCTCCTGTTCTCTTCCTCTCCTTCTCCATACAACCTTGCCCTGAACCGCCACTGTTATTTGTATCTGTTGCCTGTATCTGTTGCCTGTTGCCTGTATCTGTTGCCTGTTGCCTGTATCTGTTGCCTGTATCTGTTGCCTGTTGCCTGTATCTGTTGCCTGTATCTGTTGCCTGTTGCCTGTATCTGTTGCCTGTTGCCTGTATCTGTTGCCTGTTGCCTGTATCTGTTGCCTGTTGCCCGTTTCTGTTGCCTGTTGCTTGTCTTTTTTGTTTTTCATATTATTACCTCTACTTGTTGCCTATCACTGTTTGTATTTTTCCTGACTGTTAAGCGTCTTTGGATTTTTGAAAAGCGCTATACAAAATAAATGAATTATTATTATTATTATTTGTAATTTTGTGGTTATGGCCGAAGTGGCTGCCGCAAACAGTTTCATTTCACTTCCTGATGACACCGGCCC
>NW_028151051.1:0-33450 GCF_964638095.1 Poromitra crassiceps | reverse complement strand
TGAAGAAGACCGAGAGCCAGGCGGTCTGCCAGCTGCACGGCCACTCTTTAAGCATAACCAGTGCTTATTTCTCCCCTAGTACAGGGAACAGAGTGCTCAGCTCCTGTATGGACAACACGATTAGGTGGGGCTGACACAGCTTAAAGCACTTGCACTGCACTACTTGTTTTGGAATTACATCTCTAAATTGAATGTGCATTTTCTTTTCTTTTTCCATAGGATATATGACACCTCAGCAATGACCACCACAGCTCCTTTGCTGACTTCCATCGGGTACATCCACTCACTTGAACATAGCCTCTCAGTGTGGGAAAGTCATTATGTGACAGATGTCCCGGCACACACGGTTTAAGAAAAAATATCTTATTATACAAGCAAGGTGATGAACGTTTCGCCTAGAAGGCTTCTAGGCGAAACGTTCATCACCTTGCTTGCCCACAATAAATAAGATATTTTTTCTTAAACCGCGTGTGCCGGGACATTCTGTCACCTACTAGTATCCTCCGACCCAGGCACCCGTATACTTTTATATATCTTTATGGGAGTCGTGCTTGCTAACTGTTTTTCCAAAGTCATTATGTTACCTGATCAGGGAGGGGAAATCAGGAAAGCTGTCTCAATCTATAGCCCCTTTAACACAGACTGTGAAAGCCGCGTTCGTTGCAGCGTTATGTCTCGCCTCCTGCAGTGTTTCCCCTAGAAAGATTTTCAGGCCTGGAGGGATTTCGAAATGTACCTCGACCGCAACGGTGGGGCCCCTCGCTGGTGACGCTAAACTTTTAGCTAACCTGTTCGCATCTATGTTCGCAATGGCATCCCCAAGTATCATCATACTATTATGGGATGCGATGCGAACATTTGTATTATGGGATGAGCGTTTCGCAGTACTGTATTTAAATGCTGCTACATGTAATGAAAACTAAGCTTAAGCTTAAGTAGGGACACTCTGGAGTTAACGTGACGCCACTTACTGTACTTACTGACTGCTGTAGGCTACAGTAAGTACAGTGGCGTCATGTTATGGGGCTAGAGTTAACGTTACTCCTGCTGTTTTACTGGGGGTCGGAGCTCGCTCTCTTAACGCCAAACTCAATGCCAAAACCTGTCCGTTTACTGTTGTCTTGCTTGTCACTAAGACAAGTGCTATACGAGGGATCAGCGAGCAGTATTTTGGTAAACAAACCGCGTCACTGGTGGCAACGGCAATGGAACCTAGTTCCATTAGCGCCAAGTGGCGCGAGGCGTGAGTGTCTGACTCTAGCCCTGGTGTGACAGCCTAAGTTTATTTATTTGTTGGACAGGCACAGTGGAGATTAAAAGATGGTAAAAAAGCAAAGAAGGGTAGTTTTCATCCGCCGGAGACTTCAGTGTTTCATTGTGGAGTTGTTGAATATGCGGACAGAAGTGCACAACAGCTGCTGCAGGAAGTAAACAACAATCACACGCACAGTAAACAACAATCACACGCACGCATATTGTATGGAGACAGGATAGTGGAGCGACCAGTTAGGCTGTCACACCGGCTAACTTTGTTTTACTAGTAGGGAAATATGCATATTTGTAAATTGAAACAGAATCTGATAGATTCCTTTGCTATCGATTTAGCAGTTACTCTCCCTTCAGGTCTCATCCTGTATTATCCACAGATTTTTCACCTGCCTGTTGATCTTTTGTCGTTTATCATCCTCATTTCTATAATTGATCATTTGGTCGAAATCTGTGATGTCTGTGGTAGTCTGCGTCATGTCCGTTGTTGTAGAACTCATTAGCAAAACAACTGTACATCAACTTGTGAATTTCTTCCTATTGAAATGTTGCAATTGCAAGTGTGAGACACTGTGTGTGTGTGTGTGTGTGTGTGTGTGTCTGGGGGGGGGGTTACACATTTTGTCGACATTTGTCGACTACAATACTTGGTGACAGATGTGCCAGGGACCTACGGTTTTAAGATATCAGTATGTTTTAATGAGAAAATTCATACGTACTCATCTCTCCTTATCCAGATTCATCTGCAGCCTGCCAGCTCGTCTGACAGCGAGGGCAGTAACGCTGGCGGAGGCAGCGAGGAGGAGGAGGAGCAAGAAGCTGTGGTGCCTCAGAAAGCTGACTCGGCGGAGCAGTGAAGCGGAAGCTGCCCCCTGCTAAGGTAACTGTAGTCTTTTAATTTCAGACAGTGTTTAACAGCCATCCACTGACAAGGATATCTCTTAACTCATTGAGTGCCAAGGACGAGTATGTTCGTCAATTCAAATACTAACGTAGAGTGCCAAGGACGAGTATGTTCGTCAATTGCGTTTTTTGACGGTGGGACGTGGATCAAAGCCTCTTACATCTCCTATAAAAATATGGGAGCTATTGAATGTGTATAACCTATTTTATAGAGCACTGGGGAACAGGAGCGATACATGGCTTCCTGATCAGACTAGCAGACCAACATGGCAGAGAGGGGGGGGGGGGGGCCTGCGCACCTGAAATGCCACGGATATAATCTCTAAGCCACTCCCACTTCCTGTTTGATCCTCTGATGCAAAGACGTAAATTGACATATTATAATTAAACAAGGGGGTCCCTGACAATCACATGTCAATCACATATCACTCTGTAACAATATATATATACTGTATATATAATGATAATAATAATCATAATTTCAGCCAGTAAGTACAGTTTGAACCAATACCTTTTAACTTGAAGAGCGCGGTGTTATTATTATTTTATTTTTGGGGGGGGGGGGCGGGGGTAATGAATTTACATTTTGGGCTCATGATCATTATGAACCCCCCCCCCCCTATATATATTATAATAAGATACAGGCCCCCAGGGCAGAAATACAGTATGGAGAAAAGGGTAGGATTCTAAATGGGTGTTAAACACCTGTGACATCACTTGTTGCTGGACATTCTGCTGGGGCTGACATCACAGGTGTACAGGTTCCATTTCAGGAACAGTTTTTACACAAACAAGTCTTGATGCAGCTATGTGTAATTAAAGGAAGGCTTTGCCGATTTTCAACCCACTTTGCATCAGTTTACAATCTCCGTAATATAAGCAGATGGACAGTGTTTACCTTCTCTATATATTCTCTATATATTTTCTGCATTGAGAAATCCTCCCCCGCCTGCTGGCATGGGTCATTAACGCTTGTTAAGGTTTTCAATTCGATTCTCCCTGGATGTGTGCATATAGAAAAAATAAACAATCTGTAGTTGGAACAGCCGCCCTCAAGCACAACATCTGTTAATTTTGCTGAAATATTCTGGACTTACTCATTACTGCTTTGCAACAAACTTATAAATCAGTGGAGATGTTTAAAAAAACATTCCATGTCCTCATTAAGTTGATGTAAAATCGTGCATGAATTGTAAACCCACTCCAGTTTTAAGATATTCCTACTTCACCAGCTGATCTGAATCATTTTCTACTTCCTACCAGGTGTATTCTATTGAAGATGGCCTGAAAACCTTTGACTTCCTGTCACATGACTGTATGACACTAGTTGTCGGGCAATTTGGTGGAGATGTTGCCATTGTGGATAGGCGCACCCCAGGGTAACATACTGCCATCTTCTTCAACTGTTGTATTAATGATTTAAAAAATGCAGCACTTCTCTATTCTTTACCATCTCTCTTCATCATGTTGAATGTCAGTAAGCATGAAGAGTGCTAACCGCCTGCTCTCTTTTTTTATTAATCATAAACAACATTGTCAGAAACATGCATAATGTTTTCCAGACTGGTACAAAGCTGCTTCTAATCTCTTAATGTTTTTAATTTCTCTGCAGCAACTCCCATGAGTCCCTCCACACCCTCTACACCCTCAACCCCAAGAGCCTTCACTGTGTTAGCGTCCATCCACTAAACAAGCAGTACTTTGCAGTGGCCGAGAGCAGGTATGACTCATATCTTTGATTAATTTATATTTTCTCCAGAGCAGTAATCACTTTGATCATTTGTTTTCTAAAGTTGTTAAATTGGATTGCCTGCTTGTAGTCAGTTCAGCTGTAGTCTGTCCAGTCTATAAATAGTCCAAACTAATTTTCCTTCTTCTCTGCAGGCTTGTGAGTATTTACGATAGCCGCTGTCTGAAGAAGACCGAGAGCCAGGCGGTCTGCCAGCTGCACGGCCACTCTTTAAGCATAACCAGTGCTTATTTCTCCCCTAGTACAGGGAACAGAGTGCTCAGCTCCTGTATGGACAACACGATTAGGTGGGGCTGACACAGCTTAAAGCACTTGCACTGCACTACTTGTTTTGGAATTACATCTCTAAATTGAATGTGCATTTTCTTTTCTTTTTCCATAGGATATATGACACCTCAGCAATGACCACCACAGCTCCTTTGCTGACTTCCATCGGGTACATCCACTCACTTGAACATAGCCTCTCAGTGTGGGAAAGTCATTATGTGACAGATGTCCCGGCACACACGGTTTAAGAAAAAATATCTTATTATACAAGCAAGGTGATGAACGTTTCGCCTAGAAGGCTTCTAGGCGAAACGTTCATCACCTTGCTTGCCCACAATAAATAAGATATTTTTTCTTAAACCGCGTGTGCCGGGACATCTGTCACCTACTAGTATCCTCCGACCCAGGCACCCGTATACTTTTTATATATCTTTATGGGAGTCGTGCTTGCTAACTGTTTTTCCAAAGTCATTATGTTACCTGATCAGGGGAGGGGAAATCAGGAAAGCTGTCTCAATCTATAGCCCCTTTAACACAGACTGTGAAAGCCGCGTTCGTTGCAGCGTTATGTCTCGCCTCCTGCAGTGTTTCCCCTAGAAAGATTTTCAGGCCTGGAGGGATTTCGAAATGTACCTCGACCGCAACGGTGGGGCCCCTCGCTGGTGACGCTAAACTTTTAGCTAACCTGTTCGCATCTATGTTCGCAATGGCATCCCAAGTATCATCATACTATTATGGGATGCGATGCGAACATTTGTATTATGGGATGAGCGTTTCGCAGTACTGTATTTAAATGCTGCTACATGTAATGAAAACTAAGCTTAAGCTTAAGTAGGGACACTCTGGAGTTAACGTGACGCCACTTACTGTACTTACTGACTGCTGTAGGCTACAGTAAGTACAGTGGCGTCATGTTATGGGGCTAGAGTTAACGTTACTCCTGCTGTTTTACTGGGGGTCGGAGCTCGCTCTCTTAACGCCAAACTCAATGCCAAAACCTGTCCGTTTACTGTTGTCTTGCTTGTCACTAAGACAAGTGCTATACGAGGGATCAGCCGAGCAGTATTTTGGTAAACAAACCGCGTCACTGGGTGGCAACGGCAATGGAACCTAGTTCCATTAGCGCCAAGTGGCGCGAGGCGTGAGTGTCTGACTCTAGCCCTGGTGTGACAGCCTAAGTTTATTTATTTGTTGGACAGGCACAGTGGAGATTAAAAGATGGTAAAAAAGCAAAGAAGGGTAGTTTTCATCCGCCGGAGACTTCAGTGTTTCATTGTGGAGTTGTTGAATATGCGGACAGAAGTGCACAACAGCTGCTGCAGGAAGTAAACAACAATCACACGCACAGTAAACAACAATCACACGCACGCATATTGTATGGAGACAGGATAGTGGAGCGACCAGTTAGGCTGTCACACCGGCTAACTTTGTTTACTAGTAGGGAAATATGCATATTTGTAAATTGAAACAGAATCTGATAGATTCCTTTGCTATCGATTTAGCAGTTACTCTCCCTTCAGGTCTCATCCTGTATTATCCACAGATTTTTCACCTGCCTGTTGATCTTTTGTCGTTTATCATCCTCATTTCTATAATTGATCATTTGGTCGAAATCTGTGATGTCTGTGGTAGTCTGCGTCATGTCCGTTGTTGTAGAACTCATTAGCAAAACAACTGTACATCAACTTGTGAATTTCTTCCTATTGAAATGTTGCAATTGCAAGTGTGAGACACTGTGTGTGTGTGTGTGTGTGTGTGTGTGTCTGGGGGGGGGTTACACATTTTGTCGACATTTGTCGACTACAATACTTGGTGACAGATGTGCCAGGGACCTACGGTTTTAAGATATCAGTATGTTTTAATGAGAAAATTCATACGTACTCATCTCTCCTTATCCAGATTCATCTGCAGCCTGCCAGCTCGTCTGACAGCGAGGGCAGTAACGCTGGCGGAGGCAGCGAGGAGGAGGAGGAGCAAGAAGCTGTGGTGCCTCAGAAAGCTGACTCGGCGGAGCAGTGAAGCGGAAGCTGCCCCCTGCTAAGGTAACTGTAGTCTTTTAATTTCAGACAGTGTTT
The DNA here is from genome assembly GCF_964638095.1 of Poromitra crassiceps. NCBI lineage: Eukaryota > Metazoa > Chordata > Actinopteri > Beryciformes > Melamphaidae > Poromitra > Poromitra crassiceps. The sequence continues at coordinate 27,189 of NW_028151051.1, read as the reverse complement.
AACAGCCATCCACTGACAAGGATATCTCTTAACTCATTGAGTGCCAAGGACGAGTATGTTCGTCAATTCAAATACTAACGTAGAGTGCCAAGGACGAGTATGTTCGTCAATTGCGTTTTTTGACGGTGGGACGTGGATCAAAGCCTCTTACATCTCCTATAAAAATATGGGAGCTATTGAATGTGTATAACCTATTTTATAGAGCACTGGGGAACAGGAGCGATACATGGCTTCCTGATCAGACTAGCAGACCAACATGGCAGAGAGGGGGGGGGGGGGCCTGCGCACCTGAAATGCCACGGATATAATCTCTAAGCCACTCCCACTTCCTGTTTGATCCTCTGATGCAAAGACGTAAATTGACATATTATAATTAAACAAGGGGGTCCCTGACAATCACATGTCAATCACATATCACTCTGTAACAATATATATATACTGTATATATAATGATAATAATAATCATAATTTCAGCCAGTAAGTACAGTTTGAACCAATACCTTTTAACTTGAAGAGCGCGGTGTTATTATTATTTTATTTTTGGGGGGGGGGGCGGGGGTAATGAATTTACATTTTGGGCTCATGATCATTATGAACCCCCCCCCCCCTATATATATTATAATAAGATACAGGCCCCCAGGGCAGAAATACAGTATGGAGAAAAGGGTAGGATTCTAAATGGGTGTTAAACACCTGTGACATCACTTGTTGCTGGACATTCTGCTGGGGCTGACATCACAGGTGTACAGGTTCCATTTCAGGAACAGTTTTTACACAAACAAGTCTTGATGCAGCTATGTGTAATTAAAGGAAGGCTTTGCCGATTTTCAACCCACTTTGCATCAGTTTACAATCTCCGTAATATAAGCAGATGGACAGTGTTTACCTTCTCTATATATTCTCTATATATTTTCTGCATTGAGAAATCCTCCCCCGCCTGCTGGCATGGGTCATTAACGCTTGTTAAGGTTTTCAATTCGATTCTCCCTGGATGTGTGCATATAGAAAAAATAAACAATCTGTAGTTGGAACAGCCGCCCTCAAGCACAACATCTGTTAATTTTGCTGAAATATTCTGGACTTACTCATTACTGCTTTGCAACAAACTTATAAATCAGTGGAGATGTTTAAAAAAACATTCCATGTCCTCATTAAGTTGATGTAAAATCGTGCATGAATTGTAAACCCACTCCAGTTTTAAGATATTCCTACTTCACCAGCTGATCTGAATCATTTTCTACTTCCTACCAGGTGTATTCTATTGAAGATGGCCTGAAAACCTTTGACTTCCTGTCACATGACTGTATGACACTAGTTGTCGGGCAATTTGGTGGAGATGTTGCCATTGTGGATAGGCGCACCCCAGGGTAACATACTGCCATCTTCTTCAACTGTTGTATTAATGATTTAAAAAATGCAGCACTTCTCTATTCTTTACCATCTCTCTTCATCATGTTGAATGTCAGTAAGCATGAAGAGTGCTAACCGCCTGCTCTCTTTTTTTATTAATCATAAACAACATTGTCAGAAACATGCATAATGTTTTCCAGACTGGTACAAAGCTGCTTCTAATCTCTTAATGTTTTTAATTTCTCTGCAGCAACTCCCATGAGTCCCTCCACACCCTCTACACCCTCAACCCCAAGAGCCTTCACTGTGTTAGCGTCCATCCACTAAACAAGCAGTACTTTGCAGTGGCCGAGAGCAGGTATGACTCATATCTTTGATTAATTTATATTTTCTCCAGAGCAGTAATCACTTTGATCATTTGTTTTCTAAAGTTGTTAAATTGGATTGCCTGCTTGTAGTCAGTTCAGCTGTAGTCTGTCCAGTCTATAAATAGTCCAAACTAATTTTCCTTCTTCTCTGCAGGCTTGTGAGTATTTACGATAGCCGCTGTCTGAAGAAGACCGAGAGCCAGGCGGTCTGCCAGCTGCACGGCCACTCTTTAAGCATAACCAGTGCTTATTTCTCCCCTAGTACAGGGAACAGAGTGCTCAGCTCCTGTATGGACAACACGATTAGGTGGGGCTGACACAGCTTAAAGCACTTGCACTGCACTACTTGTTTTGGAATTACATCTCTAAATTGAATGTGCATTTTCTTTTCTTTTTCCATAGGATATATGACACCTCAGCAATGACCACCACAGCTCCTTTGCTGACTTCCATCGGGTACATCCACTCACTTGAACATAGCCTCTCAGTGTGGGAAAGTCATTATGTGACAGATGTCCCGGCACACACGGTTTAAGAAAAAATATCTTATTATACAAGCAAGGTGATGAACGTTTCGCCTAGAAGGCTTCTAGGCGAAACGTTCATCACCTTGCTTGCCCACAATAAATAAGATATTTTTTCTTAAACCGCGTGTGCCGGGACATCTGTCACCTACTAGTATCCTCCGACCCAGGCACCCGTATACTTTTTATATATCTTTATGGGAGTCGTGCTTGCTAACTGTTTTTCCAAAGTCATTATGTTACCTGATCAGGGGAGGGGAAATCAGGAAAGCTGTCTCAATCTATAGCCCCTTTAACACAGACTGTGAAAGCCGCGTTCGTTGCAGCGTTATGTCTCGCCTCCTGCAGTGTTTCCCCTAGAAAGATTTTCAGGCCTGGAGGGATTTCGAAATGTACCTCGACCGCAACGGTGGGGCCCCTCGCTGGTGACGCTAAACTTTTAGCTAACCTGTTCGCATCTATGTTCGCAATGGCATCCCAAGTATCATCATACTATTATGGGATGCGATGCGAACATTTGTATTATGGGATGAGCGTTTCGCAGTACTGTATTTAAATGCTGCTACATGTAATGAAAACTAAGCTTAAGCTTAAGTAGGGACACTCTGGAGTTAACGTGACGCCACTTACTGTACTTACTGACTGCTGTAGGCTACAGTAAGTACAGTGGCGTCATGTTATGGGGCTAGAGTTAACGTTACTCCTGCTGTTTTACTGGGGGTCGGAGCTCGCTCTCTTAACGCCAAACTCAATGCCAAAACCTGTCCGTTTACTGTTGTCTTGCTTGTCACTAAGACAAGTGCTATACGAGGGATCAGCCGAGCAGTATTTTGGTAAACAAACCGCGTCACTGGGTGGCAACGGCAATGGAACCTAGTTCCATTAGCGCCAAGTGGCGCGAGGCGTGAGTGTCTGACTCTAGCCCTGGTGTGACAGCCTAAGTTTATTTATTTGTTGGACAGGCACAGTGGAGATTAAAAGATGGTAAAAAAGCAAAGAAGGGTAGTTTTCATCCGCCGGAGACTTCAGTGTTTCATTGTGGAGTTGTTGAATATGCGGACAGAAGTGCACAACAGCTGCTGCAGGAAGTAAACAACAATCACACGCACAGTAAACAACAATCACACGCACGCATATTGTATGGAGACAGGATAGTGGAGCGACCAGTTAGGCTGTCACACCGGCTAACTTTGTTTACTAGTAGGGAAATATGCATATTTGTAAATTGAAACAGAATCTGATAGATTCCTTTGCTATCGATTTAGCAGTTACTCTCCCTTCAGGTCTCATCCTGTATTATCCACAGATTTTTCACCTGCCTGTTGATCTTTTGTCGTTTATCATCCTCATTTCTATAATTGATCATTTGGTCGAAATCTGTGATGTCTGTGGTAGTCTGCGTCATGTCCGTTGTTGTAGAACTCATTAGCAAAACAACTGTACATCAACTTGTGAATTTCTTCCTATTGAAATGTTGCAATTGCAAGTGTGAGACACTGTGTGTGTGTGTGTGTGTGTGTGTGTGTCTGGGGGGGGGTTACACATTTTGTCGACATTTGTCGACTACAATACTTGGTGACAGATGTGCCAGGGACCTACGGTTTTAAGATATCAGTATGTTTTAATGAGAAAATTCATACGTACTCATCTCTCCTTATCCAGATTCATCTGCAGCCTGCCAGCTCGTCTGACAGCGAGGGCAGTAACGCTGGCGGAGGCAGCGAGGAGGAGGAGGAGCAAGAAGCTGTGGTGCCTCAGAAAGCTGACTCGGCGGAGCAGTGAAGCGGAAGCTGCCCCCTGCTAAGGTAACTGTAGTCTTTTAATTTCAGACAGTGTTTAACAGCCATCCACTGACAAGGATATCTCTTAACTCATTGAGTGCCAAGGACGAGTATGTTCGTCAATTCAAATACTAACGTAGAGTGCCAAGGACGAGTATGTTCGTCAATTGCGTTTTTTGACGGTGGGACGTGGATCAAAGCCTCTTACATCTCCTATAAAAATATGGGAGCTATTGAATGTGTATAACCTATTTTATAGAGCACTGGGGAACAGGAGCGATACATGGCTTCCTGATCAGACTAGCAGACCAACATGGCAGAGAGGGGGGGGGGGGGGCCTGCGCACCTGAAATGCCACGGATATAATCTCTAAGCCACTCCCACTTCCTGTTTGATCCTCTGATGCAAAGACGTAAATTGACATATTATAATTAAACAAGGGGGTCCCTGACAATCACATGTCAATCACATATCACTCTGTAACAATATATATATACTGTATATATAATGATAATAATAATCATAATTTCAGCCAGTAAGTACAGTTTGAACCAATACCTTTTAACTTGAAGAGCGCGGTGTTATTATTATTTTATTTTTGGGGGGGGGGGCGGGGGTAATGAATTTACATTTTGGGCTCATGATCATTATGAACCCCCCCCCCCTATATATATTATAATAAGATACAGGCCCCCAGGGCAGAAATACAGTATGGAGAAAAGGGTAGGATTCTAAATGGGTGTTAAACACCTGTGACATCACTTGTTGCTGGACATTCTGCTGGGGCTGACATCACAGGTGTACAGGTTCCATTTCAGGAACAGTTTTTACACAAACAAGTCTTGATGCAGCTATGTGTAATTAAAGGAAGGCTTTGCCGATTTTCAACCCACTTTGCATCAGTTTACAATCTCCGTAATATAAGCAGATGGACAGTGTTTACCTTCTCTATATATTCTCTATATATTTTCTGCATTGAGAAATCCTCCCCCGCCTGCTGGCATGGGTCATTAACGCTTGTTAAGGTTTTCAATTCGATTCTCCCTGGATGTGTGCATATAGAAAAAATAAACAATCTGTAGTTGGAACAGCCGCCCTCAAGCACAACATCTGTTAATTTTGCTGAAATATTCTGGACTTACTCATTACTGCTTTGCAACAAACTTATAAATCAGTGGAGATGTTTAAAAAAACATTCCATGTCCTCATTAAGTTGATGTAAAATCGTGCATGAATTGTAAACCCACTCCAGTTTTAAGATATTCCTACTTCACCAGCTGATCTGAATCATTTTCTACTTCCTACCAGGTGTATTCTATTGAAGATGGCCTGAAAACCTTTGACTTCCTGTCACATGACTGTATGACACTAGTTGTCGGGCAATTTGGTGGAGATGTTGCCATTGTGGATAGGCGCACCCCAGGGTAACATACTGCCATCTTCTTCAACTGTTGTATTAATGATTTAAAAAATGCAGCACTTCTCTATTCTTTACCATCTCTCTTCATCATGTTGAATGTCAGTAAGCATGAAGAGTGCTAACCGCCTGCTCTCTTTTTTTATTAATCATAAACAACATTGTCAGAAACATGCATAATGTTTTCCAGACTGGTACAAAGCTGCTTCTAATCTCTTAATGTTTTTAATTTCTCTGCAGCAACTCCCATGAGTCCCTCCACACCCTCTACACCCTCAACCCCAAGAGCCTTCACTGTGTTAGCGTCCATCCACTAAACAAGCAGTACTTTGCAGTGGCCGAGAGCAGGTATGACTCATATCTTTGATTAATTTATATTTTCTCCAGAGCAGTAATCACTTTGATCATTTGTTTTCTAAAGTTGTTAAATTGGATTGCCTGCTTGTAGTCAGTTCAGCTGTAGTCTGTCCAGTCTATAAATAGTCCAAACTAATTTTCCTTCTTCTCTGCAGGCTTGTGAGTATTTACGATAGCCGCTGTCTGAAGAAGACCGAGAGCCAGGCGGTCTGCCAGCTGCACGGCCACTCTTTAAGCATAACCAGTGCTTATTTCTCCCCTAGTACAGGGAACAGAGTGCTCAGCTCCTGTATGGACAACACGATTAGGTGGGGCTGACACAGCTTAAAGCACTTGCACTGCACTACTTGTTTTGGAATTACATCTCTAAATTGAATGTGCATTTTCTTTTCTTTTTCCATAGGATATATGACACCTCAGCAATGACCACCACAGCTCCTTTGCTGACTTCCATCGGGTACATCCACTCACTTGAACATAGCCTCTCAGTGTGGGAAAGTCATTATGTGACAGATGTCCCGGCACACACGGTTTAAGAAAAAATATCTTATTATACAAGCAAGGTGATGAACGTTTCGCCTAGAAGGCTTCTAGGCGAAACGTTCATCACCTTGCTTGCCCACAATAAATAAGATATTTTTTCTTAAACCGCGTGTGCCGGGACATCTGTCACCTACTAGTATCCTCCGACCCAGGCACCCGTATACTTTTTATATATCTTTATGGGAGTCGTGCTTGCTAACTGTTTTTCCAAAGTCATTATGTTACCTGATCAGGGGAGGGGAAATCAGGAAAGCTGTCTCAATCTATAGCCCCTTTAACACAGACTGTGAAAGCCGCGTTCGTTGCAGCGTTATGTCTCGCCTCCTGCAGTGTTTCCCCTAGAAAGATTTTCAGGCCTGGAGGGATTTCGAAATGTACCTCGACCGCAACGGTGGGGCCCCTCGCTGGTGACGCTAAACTTTTAGCTAACCTGTTCGCATCTATGTTCGCAATGGCATCCCAAGTATCATCATACTATTATGGGATGCGATGCGAACATTTGTATTATGGGATGAGCGTTTCGCAGTACTGTATTTAAATGCTGCTACATGTAATGAAAACTAAGCTTAAGCTTAAGTAGGGACACTCTGGAGTTAACGTGACGCCACTTACTGTACTTACTGACTGCTGTAGGCTACAGTAAGTACAGTGGCGTCATGTTATGGGGCTAGAGTTAACGTTACTCCTGCTGTTTTACTGGGGGTCGGAGCTCGCTCTCTTAACGCCAAACTCAATGCCAAAACCTGTCCGTTTACTGTTGTCTTGCTTGTCACTAAGACAAGTGCTATACGAGGGATCAGCCGAGCAGTATTTTGGTAAACAAACCGCGTCACTGGGTGGCAACGGCAATGGAACCTAGTTCCATTAGCGCCAAGTGGCGCGAGGCGTGAGTGTCTGACTCTAGCCCTGGTGTGACAGCCTAAGTTTATTTATTTGTTGGACAGGCACAGTGGAGATTAAAAGATGGTAAAAAAGCAAAGAAGGGTAGTTTTCATCCGCCGGAGACTTCAGTGTTTCATTGTGGAGTTGTTGAATATGCGGACAGAAGTGCACAACAGCTGCTGCAGGAAGTAAACAACAATCACACGCACAGTAAACAACAATCACACGCACGCATATTGTATGGAGACAGGATAGTGGAGCGACCAGTTAGGCTGTCACACCGGCTAACTTTGTTTACTAGTAGGGAAATATGCATATTTGTAAATTGAAACAGAATCTGATAGATTCCTTTGCTATCGATTTAGCAGTTACTCTCCCTTCAGGTCTCATCCTGTATTATCCACAGATTTTTCACCTGCCTGTTGATCTTTTGTCGTTTATCATCCTCATTTCTATAATTGATCATTTGGTCGAAATCTGTGATGTCTGTGGTAGTCTGCGTCATGTCCGTTGTTGTAGAACTCATTAGCAAAACAACTGTACATCAACTTGTGAATTTCTTCCTATTGAAATGTTGCAATTGCAAGTGTGAGACACTGTGTGTGTGTGTGTGTGTGTGTGTGTGTCTGGGGGGGGGTTACACATTTTGTCGACATTTGTCGACTACAATACTTGGTGACAGATGTGCCAGGGACCTACGGTTTTAAGATATCAGTATGTTTTAATGAGAAAATTCATACGTACTCATCTCTCCTTATCCAGATTCATCTGCAGCCTGCCAGCTCGTCTGACAGCGAGGGCAGTAACGCTGGCGGAGGCAGCGAGGAGGAGGAGGAGCAAGAAGCTGTGGTGCCTCAGAAAGCTGACTCGGCGGAGCAGTGAAGCGGAAGCTGCCCCCTGCTAAGGTAACTGTAGTCTTTTAATTTCAGACAGTGTTTAACAGCCATCCACTGACAAGGATATCTCTTAACTCATTGAGTGCCAAGGACGAGTATGTTCGTCAATTCAAATACTAACGTAGAGTGCCAAGGACGAGTATGTTCGTCAATTGCGTTTTTTGACGGTGGGACGTGGATCAAAGCCTCTTACATCTCCTATAAAAATATGGGAGCTATTGAATGTGTATAACCTATTTTATAGAGCACTGGGGAACAGGAGCGATACATGGCTTCCTGATCAGACTAGCAGACCAACATGGCAGAGAGGGGGGGGGGGGGGCCTGCGCACCTGAAATGCCACGGATATAATCTCTAAGCCACTCCCACTTCCTGTTTGATCCTCTGATGCAAAGACGTAAATTGACATATTATAATTAAACAAGGGGGTCCCTGACAATCACATGTCAATCACATATCACTCTGTAACAATATATATATACTGTATATATAATGATAATAATAATCATAATTTCAGCCAGTAAGTACAGTTTGAACCAATACCTTTTAACTTGAAGAGCGCGGTGTTATTATTATTTTATTTTTGGGGGGGGGGGCGGGGGTAATGAATTTACATTTTGGGCTCATGATCATTATGAACCCCCCCCCCCTATATATATTATAATAAGATACAGGCCCCCAGGGCAGAAATACAGTATGGAGAAAAGGGTAGGATTCTAAATGGGTGTTAAACACCTGTGACATCACTTGTTGCTGGACATTCTGCTGGGGCTGACATCACAGGTGTACAGGTTCCATTTCAGGAACAGTTTTTACACAAACAAGTCTTGATGCAGCTATGTGTAATTAAAGGAAGGCTTTGCCGATTTTCAACCCACTTTGCATCAGTTTACAATCTCCGTAATATAAGCAGATGGACAGTGTTTACCTTCTCTATATATTCTCTATATATTTTCTGCATTGAGAAATCCTCCCCCGCCTGCTGGCATGGGTCATTAACGCTTGTTAAGGTTTTCAATTCGATTCTCCCTGGATGTGTGCATATAGAAAAAATAAACAATCTGTAGTTGGAACAGCCGCCCTCAAGCACAACATCTGTTAATTTTGCTGAAATATTCTGGACTTACTCATTACTGCTTTGCAACAAACTTATAAATCAGTGGAGATGTTTAAAAAAACATTCCATGTCCTCATTAAGTTGATGTAAAATCGTGCATGAATTGTAAACCCACTCCAGTTTTAAGATATTCCTACTTCACCAGCTGATCTGAATCATTTTCTACTTCCTACCAGGTGTATTCTATTGAAGATGGCCTGAAAACCTTTGACTTCCTGTCACATGACTGTATGACACTAGTTGTCGGGCAATTTGGTGGAGATGTTGCCATTGTGGATAGGCGCACCCCAGGGTAACATACTGCCATCTTCTTCAACTGTTGTATTAATGATTTAAAAAATGCAGCACTTCTCTATTCTTTACCATCTCTCTTCATCATGTTGAATGTCAGTAAGCATGAAGAGTGCTAACCGCCTGCTCTCTTTTTTTATTAATCATAAACAACATTGTCAGAAACATGCATAATGTTTTCCAGACTGGTACAAAGCTGCTTCTAATCTCTTAATGTTTTTAATTTCTCTGCAGCAACTCCCATGAGTCCCTCCACACCCTCTACACCCTCAACCCCAAGAGCCTTCACTGTGTTAGCGTCCATCCACTAAACAAGCAGTACTTTGCAGTGGCCGAGAGCAGGTATGACTCATATCTTTGATTAATTTATATTTTCTCCAGAGCAGTAATCACTTTGATCATTTGTTTTCTAAAGTTGTTAAATTGGATTGCCTGCTTGTAGTCAGTTCAGCTGTAGTCTGTCCAGTCTATAAATAGTCCAAACTAATTTTCCTTCTTCTCTGCAGGCTTGTGAGTATTTACGATAGCCGCTGTCTGAAGAAGACCGAGAGCCAGGCGGTCTGCCAGCTGCACGGCCACTCTTTAAGCATAACCAGTGCTTATTTCTCCCCTAGTACAGGGAACAGAGTGCTCAGCTCCTGTATGGACAACACGATTAGGTGGGGCTGACACAGCTTAAAGCACTTGCACTGCACTACTTGTTTTGGAATTACATCTCTAAATTGAATGTGCATTTTCTTTTCTTTTTCCATAGGATATATGACACCTCAGCAATGACCACCACAGCTCCTTTGCTGACTTCCATCGGGTACATCCACTCACTTGAACATAGCCTCTCAGTGTGGGAAAGTCATTATGTGACAGATGTCCCGGCACACACGGTTTAAGAAAAAATATCTTATTATACAAGCAAGGTGATGAACGTTTCGCCTAGAAGGCTTCTAGGCGAAACGTTCATCACCTTGCTTGCCCACAATAAATAAGATATTTTTTCTTAAACCGCGTGTGCCGGGACATCTGTCACCTACTAGTATCCTCCGACCCAGGCACCCGTATACTTTTTATATATCTTTATGGGAGTCGTGCTTGCTAACTGTTTTTCCAAAGTCATTATGTTACCTGATCAGGGGAGGGGAAATCAGGAAAGCTGTCTCAATCTATAGCCCCTTTAACACAGACTGTGAAAGCCGCGTTCGTTGCAGCGTTATGTCTCGCCTCCTGCAGTGTTTCCCCTAGAAAGATTTTCAGGCCTGGAGGGATTTCGAAATGTACCTCGACCGCAACGGTGGGGCCCCTCGCTGGTGACGCTAAACTTTTAGCTAACCTGTTCGCATCTATGTTCGCAATGGCATCCCAAGTATCATCATACTATTATGGGATGCGATGCGAACATTTGTATTATGGGATGAGCGTTTCGCAGTACTGTATTTAAATGCTGCTACATGTAATGAAAACTAAGCTTAAGCTTAAGTAGGGACACTCTGGAGTTAACGTGACGCCACTTACTGTACTTACTGACTGCTGTAGGCTACAGTAAGTACAGTGGCGTCATGTTATGGGGCTAGAGTTAACGTTACTCCTGCTGTTTTACTGGGGGTCGGAGCTCGCTCTCTTAACGCCAAACTCAATGCCAAAACCTGTCCGTTTACTGTTGTCTTGCTTGTCACTAAGACAAGTGCTATACGAGGGATCAGCCGAGCAGTATTTTGGTAAACAAACCGCGTCACTGGGTGGCAACGGCAATGGAACCTAGTTCCATTAGCGCCAAGTGGCGCGAGGCGTGAGTGTCTGACTCTAGCCCTGGTGTGACAGCCTAAGTTTATTTATTTGTTGGACAGGCACAGTGGAGATTAAAAGATGGTAAAAAAGCAAAGAAGGGTAGTTTTCATCCGCCGGAGACTTCAGTGTTTCATTGTGGAGTTGTTGAATATGCGGACAGAAGTGCACAACAGCTGCTGCAGGAAGTAAACAACAATCACACGCACAGTAAACAACAATCACACGCACGCATATTGTATGGAGACAGGATAGTGGAGCGACCAGTTAGGCTGTCACACCGGCTAACTTTGTTTACTAGTAGGGAAATATGCATATTTGTAAATTGAAACAGAATCTGATAGATTCCTTTGCTATCGATTTAGCAGTTACTCTCCCTTCAGGTCTCATCCTGTATTATCCACAGATTTTTCACCTGCCTGTTGATCTTTTGTCGTTTATCATCCTCATTTCTATAATTGATCATTTGGTCGAAATCTGTGATGTCTGTGGTAGTCTGCGTCATGTCCGTTGTTGTAGAACTCATTAGCAAAACAACTGTACATCAACTTGTGAATTTCTTCCTATTGAAATGTTGCAATTGCAAGTGTGAGACACTGTGTGTGTGTGTGTGTGTGTGTGTGTGTCTGGGGGGGGGTTACACATTTTGTCGACATTTGTCGACTACAATACTTGGTGACAGATGTGCCAGGGACCTACGGTTTTAAGATATCAGTATGTTTTAATGAGAAAATTCATACGTACTCATCTCTCCTTATCCAGATTCATCTGCAGCCTGCCAGCTCGTCTGACAGCGAGGGCAGTAACGCTGGCGGAGGCAGCGAGGAGGAGGAGGAGCAAGAAGCTGTGGTGCCTCAGAAAGCTGACTCGGCGGAGCAGTGAAGCGGAAGCTGCCCCCTGCTAAGGTAACTGTAGTCTTTTAATTTCAGACAGTGTTTAACAGCCATCCACTGACAAGGATATCTCTTAACTCATTGAGTGCCAAGGACGAGTATGTTCGTCAATTCAAATACTAACGTAGAGTGCCAAGGACGAGTATGTTCGTCAATTGCGTTTTTTGACGGTGGGACGTGGATCAAAGCCTCTTACATCTCCTATAAAAATATGGGAGCTATTGAATGTGTATAACCTATTTTATAGAGCACTGGGGAACAGGAGCGATACATGGCTTCCTGATCAGACTAGCAGACCAACATGGCAGAGAGGGGGGGGGGGGGGCCTGCGCACCTGAAATGCCACGGATATAATCTCTAAGCCACTCCCACTTCCTGTTTGATCCTCTGATGCAAAGACGTAAATTGACATATTATAATTAAACAAGGGGGTCCCTGACAATCACATGTCAATCACATATCACTCTGTAACAATATATATATACTGTATATATAATGATAATAATAATCATAATTTCAGCCAGTAAGTACAGTTTGAACCAATACCTTTTAACTTGAAGAGCGCGGTGTTATTATTATTTTATTTTTGGGGGGGGGGGGGGGGGTAATGAATTTACATTTTGGGCTCATGATCATTATGAACCCCCCCCCCCTATATATATTATAATAAGATACAGGCCCCCAGGGCAGAAATACAGTATGGAGAAAAGGGTAGGATTCTAAATGGGTGTTAAACACCTGTGACATCACTTGTTGCTGGACATTCTGCTGGGGCTGACATCACAGGTGTACAGGTTCCATTTCAGGAACAGTTTTTACACAAACAAGTCTTGATGCAGCTATGTGTAATTAAAGGAAGGCTTTGCCGATTTTCAACCCACTTTGCATCAGTTTACAATCTCCGTAATATAAGCAGATGGACAGTGTTTACCTTCTCTATATATTCTCTATATATTTTCTGCATTGAGAAATCCTCCCCCGCCTGCTGGCATGGGTCATTAACGCTTGTTAAGGTTTTCAATTCGATTCTCCCTGGATGTGTGCATATAGAAAAAATAAACAATCTGTAGTTGGAACAGCCGCCCTCAAGCACAACATCTGTTAATTTTGCTGAAATATTCTGGACTTACTCATTACTGCTTTGCAACAAACTTATAAATCAGTGGAGATGTTTAAAAAAACATTCCATGTCCTCATTAAGTTGATGTAAAATCGTGCATGAATTGTAAACCCACTCCAGTTTTAAGATATTCCTACTTCACCAGCTGATCTGAATCATTTTCTACTTCCTACCAGGTGTATTCTATTGAAGATGGCCTGAAAACCTTTGACTTCCTGTCACATGACTGTATGACACTAGTTGTCGGGCAATTTGGTGGAGATGTTGCCATTGTGGATAGGCGCACCCCAGGGTAACATACTGCCATCTTCTTCAACTGTTGTATTAATGATTTAAAAAATGCAGCACTTCTCTATTCTTTACCATCTCTCTTCATCATGTTGAATGTCAGTAAGCATGAAGAGTGCTAACCGCCTGCTCTCTTTTTTTATTAATCATAAACAACATTGTCAGAAACATGCATAATGTTTTCCAGACTGGTACAAAGCTGCTTCTAATCTCTTAATGTTTTTAATTTCTCTGCAGCAACTCCCATGAGTCCCTCCACACCCTCTACACCCTCAACCCCAAGAGCCTTCACTGTGTTAGCGTCCATCCACTAAACAAGCAGTACTTTGCAGTGGCCGAGAGCAGGTATGACTCATATCTTTGATTAATTTATATTTTCTCCAGAGCAGTAATCACTTTGATCATTTGTTTTCTAAAGTTGTTAAATTGGATTGCCTGCTTGTAGTCAGTTCAGCTGTAGTCTGTCCAGTCTATAAATAGTCCAAACTAATTTTCCTTCTTCTCTGCAGGCTTGTGAGTATTTACGATAGCCGCTGTCTGAAGAAGACCGAGAGCCAGGCGGTCTGCCAGCTGCACGGCCACTCTTTAAGCATAACCAGTGCTTATTTCTCCCCTAGTACAGGGAACAGAGTGCTCAGCTCCTGTATGGACAACACGATTAGGTGGGGCTGACACAGCTTAAAGCACTTGCACTGCACTACTTGTTTTGGAATTACATCTCTAAATTGAATGTGCATTTTCTTTTCTTTTTCCATAGGATATATGACACCTCAGCAATGACCACCACAGCTCCTTTGCTGACTTCCATCGGGTACATCCACTCACTTGAACATAGCCTCTCAGTGTGGGAAAGTCATTATGTGACAGATGTCCCGGCACACACGGTTTAAGAAAAAATATCTTATTATACAAGCAAGGTGATGAACGTTTCGCCTAGAAGGCTTCTAGGCGAAACGTTCATCACCTTGCTTGCCCACAATAAATAAGATATTTTTTCTTAAACCGCGTGTGCCGGGACATCTGTCACCTACTAGTATCCTCCGACCCAGGCACCCGTATACTTTTTATATATCTTTATGGGAGTCGTGCTTGCTAACTGTTTTTCCAAAGTCATTATGTTACCTGATCAGGGGAGGGGAAATCAGGAAAGCTGTCTCAATCTATAGCCCCTTTAACACAGACTGTGAAAGCCGCGTTCGTTGCAGCGTTATGTCTCGCCTCCTGCAGTGTTTCCCCTAGAAAGATTTTCAGGCCTGGAGGGATTTCGAAATGTACCTCGACCGCAACGGTGGGGCCCCTCGCTGGTGACGCTAAACTTTTAGCTAACCTGTTCGCATCTATGTTCGCAATGGCATCCCAAGTATCATCATACTATTATGGGATGCGATGCGAACATTTGTATTATGGGATGAGCGTTTCGCAGTACTGTATTTAAATGCTGCTACATGTAATGAAAACTAAGCTTAAGCTTAAGTAGGGACACTCTGGAGTTAACGTGACGCCACTTACTGTACTTACTGACTGCTGTAGGCTACAGTAAGTACAGTGGCGTCATGTTATGGGGCTAGAGTTAACGTTACTCCTGCTGTTTTACTGGGGGTCGGAGCTCGCTCTCTTAACGCCAAACTCAATGCCAAAACCTGTCCGTTTACTGTTGTCTTGCTTGTCACTAAGACAAGTGCTATACGAGGGATCAGCCGAGCAGTATTTTGGTAAACAAACCGCGTCACTGGGTGGCAACGGCAATGGAACCTAGTTCCATTAGCGCCAAGTGGCGCGAGGCGTGAGTGTCTGACTCTAGCCCTGGTGTGACAGCCTAAGTTTATTTATTTGTTGGACAGGCACAGTGGAGATTAAAAGATGGTAAAAAAGCAAAGAAGGGTAGTTTTCATCCGCCGGAGACTTCAGTGTTTCATTGTGGAGTTGTTGAATATGCGGACAGAAGTGCACAACAGCTGCTGCAGGAAGTAAACAACAATCACACGCACAGTAAACAACAATCACACGCACGCATATTGTATGGAGACAGGATAGTGGAGCGACCAGTTAGGCTGTCACACCGGCTAACTTTGTTTACTAGTAGGGAAATATGCATATTTGTAAATTGAAACAGAATCTGATAGATTCCTTTGCTATCGATTTAGCAGTTACTCTCCCTTCAGGTCTCATCCTGTATTATCCACAGATTTTTCACCTGCCTGTTGATCTTTTGTCGTTTATCATCCTCATTTCTATAATTGATCATTTGGTCGAAATCTGTGATGTCTGTGGTAGTCTGCGTCATGTCCGTTGTTGTAGAACTCATTAGCAAAACAACTGTACATCAACTTGTGAATTTCTTCCTATTGAAATGTTGCAATTGCAAGTGTGAGACACTGTGTGTGTGTGTGTGTGTGTGTGTGTGTCTGGGGGGGGGTTACACATTTTGTCGACATTTGTCGACTACAATACTTGGTGACAGATGTGCCAGGGACCTACGGTTTTAAGATATCAGTATGTTTTAATGAGAAAATTCATACGTACTCATCTCTCCTTATCCAGATTCATCTGCAGCCTGCCAGCTCGTCTGACAGCGAGGGCAGTAACGCTGGCGGAGGCAGCGAGGAGGAGGAGGAGCAAGAAGCTGTGGTGCCTCAGAAAGCTGACTCGGCGGAGCAGTGAAGCGGAAGCTGCCCCCTGCTAAGGTAACTGTAGTCTTTTAATTTCAGACAGTGTTTAACAGCCATCCACTGACAAGGATATCTCTTAACTCATTGAGTGCCAAGGACGAGTATGTTCGTCAATTCAAATACTAACGTAGAGTGCCAAGGACGAGTATGTTCGTCAATTGCGTTTTTTGACGGTGGGACGTGGATCAAAGCCTCTTACATCTCCTATAAAAATATGGGAGCTATTGAATGTGTATAACCTATTTTATAGAGCACTGGGGAACAGGAGCGATACATGGCTTCCTGATCAGACTAGCAGACCAACATGGCAGAGAGGGGGGGGGGGGGGCCTGCGCACCTGAAATGCCACGGATATAATCTCTAAGCCACTCCCACTTCCTGTTTGATCCTCTGATGCAAAGACGTAAATTGACATATTATAATTAAACAAGGGGGTCCCTGACAATCACATGTCAATCACATATCACTCTGTAACAATATATATATACTGTATATATAATGATAATAATAATCATAATTTCAGCCAGTAAGTACAGTTTGAACCAATACCTTTTAACTTGAAGAGCGCGGTGTTATTATTATTTTATTTTTGGGGGGGGGGGCGGGGGTAATGAATTTACATTTTGGGCTCATGATCATTATGAACCCCCCCCCCCTATATATATTATAATAAGATACAGGCCCCCAGGGCAGAAATACAGTATGGAGAAAAGGGTAGGATTCTAAATGGGTGTTAAACACCTGTGACATCACTTGTTGCTGGACATTCTGCTGGGGCTGACATCACAGGTGTACAGGTTCCATTTCAGGAACAGTTTTTACACAAACAAGTCTTGATGCAGCTATGTGTAATTAAAGGAAGGCTTTGCCGATTTTCAACCCACTTTGCATCAGTTTACAATCTCCGTAATATAAGCAGATGGACAGTGTTTACCTTCTCTATATATTCTCTATATATTTTCTGCATTGAGAAATCCTCCCCCGCCTGCTGGCATGGGTCATTAACGCTTGTTAAGGTTTTCAATTCGATTCTCCCTGGATGTGTGCATATAGAAAAAATAAACAATCTGTAGTTGGAACAGCCGCCCTCAAGCACAACATCTGTTAATTTTGCTGAAATATTCTGGACTTACTCATTACTGCTTTGCAACAAACTTATAAATCAGTGGAGATGTTTAAAAAAACATTCCATGTCCTCATTAAGTTGATGTAAAATCGTGCATGAATTGTAAACCCACTCCAGTTTTAAGATATTCCTACTTCACCAGCTGATCTGAATCATTTTCTACTTCCTACCAGGTGTATTCTATTGAAGATGGCCTGAAAACCTTTGACTTCCTGTCACATGACTGTATGACACTAGTTGTCGGGCAATTTGGTGGAGATGTTGCCATTGTGGATAGGCGCACCCCAGGGTAACATACTGCCATCTTCTTCAACTGTTGTATTAATGATTTAAAAAATGCAGCACTTCTCTATTCTTTACCATCTCTCTTCATCATGTTGAATGTCAGTAAGCATGAAGAGTGCTAACCGCCTGCTCTCTTTTTTTATTAATCATAAACAACATTGTCAGAAACATGCATAATGTTTTCCAGACTGGTACAAAGCTGCTTCTAATCTCTTAATGTTTTTAATTTCTCTGCAGCAACTCCCATGAGTCCCTCCACACCCTCTACACCCTCAACCCCAAGAGCCTTCACTGTGTTAGCGTCCATCCACTAAACAAGCAGTACTTTGCAGTGGCCGAGAGCAGGTATGACTCATATCTTTGATTAATTTATATTTTCTCCAGAGCAGTAATCACTTTGATCATTTGTTTTCTAAAGTTGTTAAATTGGATTGCCTGCTTGTAGTCAGTTCAGCTGTAGTCTGTCCAGTCTATAAATAGTCCAAACTAATTTTCCTTCTTCTCTGCAGGCTTGTGAGTATTTACGATAGCCGCTGTCTGAAGAAGACCGAGAGCCAGGGCGGTCTGCCAGCTGCACGGCCACTCTTTAAGCATAACCAGTGCTTATTTCTCCCCTAGTACAGGGAACAGAGTGCTCAGCTCCTGTATGGACAACACGATTAGGTGGGGCTGACACAGCTTAAAGCACTTGCACTGCACTACTTGTTTTGGAATTACATCTCTAAATTGAATGTGCATTTTCTTTTCTTTTTCCATAGGATATATGACACCTCAGCAATGACCACCACAGCTCCTTTGCTGACTTCCATCGGGTACATCCACTCACTTGAACATAGCCTCTCAGTGTGGGAAAGTCATTATGTGACAGATGTCCCGGCACACACGGTTTAAGAAAAAATATCTTATTATACAAGCAAGGTGATGAACGTTTCGCCTAGAAGGCTTCTAGGCGAAACGTTCATCACCTTGCTTGCCCACAATAAATAAGATATTTTTTCTTAAACCGCGTGTGCCGGGACATCTGTCACCTACTAGTATCCTCCGACCCAGGCACCCGTATACTTTTTATATATCTTTATGGGAGTCGTGCTTGCTAACTGTTTTTCCAAAGTCATTATGTTACCTGATCAGGGGAGGGGAAATCAGGAAAGCTGTCTCAATCTATAGCCCCTTTAACACAGACTGTGAAAGCCGCGTTCGTTGCAGCGTTATGTCTCGCCTCCTGCAGTGTTTCCCCTAGAAAGATTTTCAGGCCTGGAGGGATTTCGAAATGTACCTCGACCGCAACGGTGGGGCCCCTCGCTGGTGACGCTAAACTTTTAGCTAACCTGTTCGCATCTATGTTCGCAATGGCATCCCAAGTATCATCATACTATTATGGGATGCGATGCGAACATTTGTATTATGGGATGAGCGTTTCGCAGTACTGTATTTAAATGCTGCTACATGTAATGAAAACTAAGCTTAAGCTTAAGTAGGGACACTCTGGAGTTAACGTGACGCCACTTACTGTACTTACTGACTGCTGTAGGCTACAGTAAGTACAGTGGCGTCATGTTATGGGGCTAGAGTTAACGTTACTCCTGCTGTTTTACTGGGGGTCGGAGCTCGCTCTCTTAACGCCAAACTCAATGCCAAAACCTGTCCGTTTACTGTTGTCTTGCTTGTCACTAAGACAAGTGCTATACGAGGGATCAGCCGAGCAGTATTTTGGTAAACAAACCGCGTCACTGGGTGGCAACGGCAATGGAACCTAGTTCCATTAGCGCCAAGTGGCGCGAGGCGTGAGTGTCTGACTCTAGCCCTGGTGTGACAGCCTAAGTTTATTTATTTGTTGGACAGGCACAGTGGAGATTAAAAGATGGTAAAAAAGCAAAGAAGGGTAGTTTTCATCCGCCGGAGACTTCAGTGTTTCATTGTGGAGTTGTTGAATATGCGGACAGAAGTGCACAACAGCTGCTGCAGGAAGTAAACAACAATCACACGCACAGTAAACAACAATCACACGCACGCATATTGTATGGAGACAGGATAGTGGAGCGACCAGTTAGGCTGTCACACCGGCTAACTTTGTTTACTAGTAGGGAAATATGCATATTTGTAAATTGAAACAGAATCTGATAGATTCCTTTGCTATCGATTTAGCAGTTACTCTCCCTTCAGGTCTCATCCTGTATTATCCACAGATTTTTCACCTGCCTGTTGATCTTTTGTCGTTTATCATCCTCATTTCTATAATTGATCATTTGGTCGAAATCTGTGATGTCTGTGGTAGTCTGCGTCATGTCCGTTGTTGTAGAACTCATTAGCAAAACAACTGTACATCAACTTGTGAATTTCTTCCTATTGAAATGTTGCAATTGCAAGTGTGAGACACTGTGTGTGTGTGTGTGTGTGTGTGTGTGTCTGGGGGGGGGTTACACATTTTGTCGACATTTGTCGACTACAATACTTGGTGACAGATGTGCCAGGGACCTACGGTTTTAAGATATCAGTATGTTTTAATGAGAAAATTCATACGTACTCATCTCTCCTTATCCAGATTCATCTGCAGCCTGCCAGCTCGTCTGACAGCGAGGGCAGTAACGCTGGCGGAGGCAGCGAGGAGGAGGAGGAGCAAGAAGCTGTGGTGCCTCAGAAAGCTGACTCGGCGGAGCAGTGAAGCGGAAGCTGCCCCCTGCTAAGGTAACTGTAGTCTTTTAATTTCAGACAGTGTTTAACAGCCATCCACTGACAAGGATATCTCTTAACTCATTGAGTGCCAAGGACGAGTATGTTCGTCAATTCAAATACTAACGTAGAGTGCCAAGGACGAGTATGTTCGTCAATTGCGTTTTTTGACGGTGGGACGTGGATCAAAGCCTCTTACATCTCCTATAAAAATATGGGAGCTATTGAATGTGTATAACCTATTTTATAGAGCACTGGGGAACAGGAGCGATACATGGCTTCCTGATCAGACTAGCAGACCAACATGGCAGAGAGGGGGGGGGGGGGGCCTGCGCACCTGAAATGCCACGGATATAATCTCTAAGCCACTCCCACTTCCTGTTTGATCCTCTGATGCAAAGACGTAAATTGACATATTATAATTAAACAAGGGGGTCCCTGACAATCACATGTCAATCACATATCACTCTGTAACAATATATATATACTGTATATATAATGATAATAATAATCATAATTTCAGCCAGTAAGTACAGTTTGAACCAATACCTTTTAACTTGAAGAGCGCGGTGTTATTATTATTTTATTTTTGGGGGGGGGGGCGGGGGTAATGAATTTACATTTTGGGCTCATGATCATTATGAACCCCCCCCCCCTATATATATTATAATAAGATACAGGCCCCCAGGGCAGAAATACAGTATGGAGAAAAGGGTAGGATTCTAAATGGGTGTTAAACACCTGTGACATCACTTGTTGCTGGACATTCTGCTGGGGCTGACATCACAGGTGTACAGGTTCCATTTCAGGAACAGTTTTTACACAAACAAGTCTTGATGCAGCTATGTGTAATTAAAGGAAGGCTTTGCCGATTTTCAACCCACTTTGCATCAGTTTACAATCTCCGTAATATAAGCAGATGGACAGTGTTTACCTTCTCTATATATTCTCTATATATTTTCTGCATTGAGAAATCCTCCCCCGCCTGCTGGCATGGGTCATTAACGCTTGTTAAGGTTTTCAATTCGATTCTCCCTGGATGTGTGCATATAGAAAAAATAAACAATCTGTAGTTGGAACAGCCGCCCTCAAGCACAACATCTGTTAATTTTGCTGAAATATTCTGGACTTACTCATTACTGCTTTGCAACAAACTTATAAATCAGTGGAGATGTTTAAAAAAACATTCCATGTCCTCATTAAGTTGATGTAAAATCGTGCATGAATTGTAAACCCACTCCAGTTTTAAGATATTCCTACTTCACCAGCTGATCTGAATCATTTTCTACTTCCTACCAGGTGTATTCTATTGAAGATGGCCTGAAAACCTTTGACTTCCTGTCACATGACTGTATGACACTAGTTGTCGGGCAATTTGGTGGAGATGTTGCCATTGTGGATAGGCGCACCCCAGGGTAACATACTGCCATCTTCTTCAACTGTTGTATTAATGATTTAAAAAATGCAGCACTTCTCTATTCTTTACCATCTCTCTTCATCATGTTGAATGTCAGTAAGCATGAAGAGTGCTAACCGCCTGCTCTCTTTTTTTATTAATCATAAACAACATTGTCAGAAACATGCATAATGTTTTCCAGACTGGTACAAAGCTGCTTCTAATCTCTTAATGTTTTTAATTTCTCTGCAGCAACTCCCATGAGTCCCTCCACACCCTCTACACCCTCAACCCCAAGAGCCTTCACTGTGTTAGCGTCCATCCACTAAACAAGCAGTACTTTGCAGTGGCCGAGAGCAGGTATGACTCATAT
Source organism: Poromitra crassiceps (assembly GCF_964638095.1). Lineage (NCBI taxonomy): Eukaryota > Metazoa > Chordata > Actinopteri > Beryciformes > Melamphaidae > Poromitra > Poromitra crassiceps. Next base: position 5,067 of record NW_028151051.1, on the reverse strand, counting down.
CTTTGATTAATTTATATTTTCTCCAGAGCAGTAATCACTTTGATCATTTGTTTTCTAAAGTTGTTAAATTGGATTGCCTGCTTGTAGTCAGTTCAGCTGTAGTCTGTCCAGTCTATAAATAGTCCAAACTAATTTTCCTTCTTCTCTGCAGGCTTGTGAGTATTTACGATAGCCGCTGTCTGAAGAAGACCGAGAGCCAGGCGGTCTGCCAGCTGCACGGCCACTCTTTAAGCATAACCAGTGCTTATTTCTCCCCTAGTACAGGGAACAGAGTGCTCAGCTCCTGTATGGACAACACGATTAGGTGGGGCTGACACAGCTTAAAGCACTTGCACTGCACTACTTGTTTTGGAATTACATCTCTAAATTGAATGTGCATTTTCTTTTCTTTTTCCATAGGATATATGACACCTCAGCAATGACCACCACAGCTCCTTTGCTGACTTCCATCGGGTACATCCACTCACTTGAACATAGCCTCTCAGTGTGGGAAAGTCATTATGTGACAGATGTCCCGGCACACACGGTTTAAGAAAAAATATCTTATTATACAAGCAAGGTGATGAACGTTTCGCCTAGAAGGCTTCTAGGCGAAACGTTCATCACCTTGCTTGCCCACAATAAATAAGATATTTTTTCTTAAACCGCGTGTGCCGGGACATCTGTCACCTACTAGTATCCTCCGACCCAGGCACCCGTATACTTTTTATATATCTTTATGGGAGTCGTGCTTGCTAACTGTTTTTCCAAAGTCATTATGTTACCTGATCAGGGGAGGGGAAATCAGGAAAGCTGTCTCAATCTATAGCCCCTTTAACACAGACTGTGAAAGCCGCGTTCGTTGCAGCGTTATGTCTCGCCTCCTGCAGTGTTTCCCCTAGAAAGATTTTCAGGCCTGGAGGGATTTCGAAATGTACCTCGACCGCAACGGTGGGGCCCCTCGCTGGTGACGCTAAACTTTTAGCTAACCTGTTCGCATCTATGTTCGCAATGGCATCCCAAGTATCATCATACTATTATGGGATGCGATGCGAACATTTGTATTATGGGATGAGCGTTTCGCAGTACTGTATTTAAATGCTGCTACATGTAATGAAAACTAAGCTTAAGCTTAAGTAGGGACACTCTGGAGTTAACGTGACGCCACTTACTGTACTTACTGACTGCTGTAGGCTACAGTAAGTACAGTGGCGTCATGTTATGGGGCTAGAGTTAACGTTACTCCTGCTGTTTTACTGGGGGTCGGAGCTCGCTCTCTTAACGCCAAACTCAATGCCAAAACCTGTCCGTTTACTGTTGTCTTGCTTGTCACTAAGACAAGTGCTATACGAGGGATCAGCCGAGCAGTATTTTGGTAAACAAACCGCGTCACTGGGTGGCAACGGCAATGGAACCTAGTTCCATTAGCGCCAAGTGGCGCGAGGCGTGAGTGTCTGACTCTAGCCCTGGTGTGACAGCCTAAGTTTATTTATTTGTTGGACAGGCACAGTGGAGATTAAAAGATGGTAAAAAAGCAAAGAAGGGTAGTTTTCATCCGCCGGAGACTTCAGTGTTTCATTGTGGAGTTGTTGAATATGCGGACAGAAGTGCACAACAGCTGCTGCAGGAAGTAAACAACAATCACACGCACAGTAAACAACAATCACACGCACGCATATTGTATGGAGACAGGATAGTGGAGCGACCAGTTAGGCTGTCACACCGGCTAACTTTGTTTACTAGTAGGGAAATATGCATATTTGTAAATTGAAACAGAATCTGATAGATTCCTTTGCTATCGATTTAGCAGTTACTCTCCCTTCAGGTCTCATCCTGTATTATCCACAGATTTTTCACCTGCCTGTTGATCTTTTGTCGTTTATCATCCTCATTTCTATAATTGATCATTTGGTCGAAATCTGTGATGTCTGTGGTAGTCTGCGTCATGTCCGTTGTTGTAGAACTCATTAGCAAAACAACTGTACATCAACTTGTGAATTTCTTCCTATTGAAATGTTGCAATTGCAAGTGTGAGACACTGTGTGTGTGTGTGTGTGTGTGTGTGTGTCTGGGGGGGGGTTACACATTTTGTCGACATTTGTCGACTACAATACTTGGTGACAGATGTGCCAGGGACCTACGGTTTTAAGATATCAGTATGTTTTAATGAGAAAATTCATACGTACTCATCTCTCCTTATCCAGATTCATCTGCAGCCTGCCAGCTCGTCTGACAGCGAGGGCAGTAACGCTGGCGGAGGCAGCGAGGAGGAGGAGGAGCAAGAAGCTGTGGTGCCTCAGAAAGCTGACTCGGCGGAGCAGTGAAGCGGAAGCTGCCCCCTGCTAAGGTAACTGTAGTCTTTTAATTTCAGACAGTGTTTAACAGCCATCCACTGACAAGGATATCTCTTAACTCATTGAGTGCCAAGGACGAGTATGTTCGTCAATTCAAATACTAACGTAGAGTGCCAAGGACGAGTATGTTCGTCAATTGCGTTTTTTGACGGTGGGACGTGGATCAAAGCCTCTTACATCTCCTATAAAAATATGGGAGCTATTGAATGTGTATAACCTATTTTATAGAGCACTGGGGAACAGGAGCGATACATGGCTTCCTGATCAGACTAGCAGACCAACATGGCAGAGAGGGGGGGGGGGGGGCCTGCGCACCTGAAATGCCACGGATATAATCTCTAAGCCACTCCCACTTCCTGTTTGATCCTCTGATGCAAAGACGTAAATTGACATATTATAATTAAACAAGGGGGTCCCTGACAATCACATGTCAATCACATATCACTCTGTAACAATATATATATACTGTATATATAATGATAATAATAATCATAATTTCAGCCAGTAAGTACAGTTTGAACCAATACCTTTTAACTTGAAGAGCGCGGTGTTATTATTATTTTATTTTTGGGGGGGGGGGCGGGGGTAATGAATTTACATTTTGGGCTCATGATCATTATGAACCCCCCCCCCCTATATATATTATAATAAGATACAGGCCCCCAGGGCAGAAATACAGTATGGAGAAAAGGGTAGGATTCTAAATGGGTGTTAAACACCTGTGACATCACTTGTTGCTGGACATTCTGCTGGGGCTGACATCACAGGTGTACAGGTTCCATTTCAGGAACAGTTTTTACACAAACAAGTCTTGATGCAGCTATGTGTAATTAAAGGAAGGCTTTGCCGATTTTCAACCCACTTTGCATCAGTTTACAATCTCCGTAATATAAGCAGATGGACAGTGTTTACCTTCTCTATATATTCTCTATATATTTTCTGCATTGAGAAATCCTCCCCCGCCTGCTGGCATGGGTCATTAACGCTTGTTAAGGTTTTCAATTCGATTCTCCCTGGATGTGTGCATATAGAAAAAATAAACAATCTGTAGTTGGAACAGCCGCCCTCAAGCACAACATCTGTTAATTTTGCTGAAATATTCTGGACTTACTCATTACTGCTTTGCAACAAACTTATAAATCAGTGGAGATGTTTAAAAAAACATTCCATGTCCTCATTAAGTTGATGTAAAATCGTGCATGAATTGTAAACCCACTCCAGTTTTAAGATATTCCTACTTCACCAGCTGATCTGAATCATTTTCTACTTCCTACCAGGTGTATTCTATTGAAGATGGCCTGAAAACCTTTGACTTCCTGTCACATGACTGTATGACACTAGTTGTCGGGCAATTTGGTGGAGATGTTGCCATTGTGGATAGGCGCACCCCAGGGTAACATACTGCCATCTTCTTCAACTGTTGTATTAATGATTTAAAAAATGCAGCACTTCTCTATTCTTTACCATCTCTCTTCATCATGTTGAATGTCAGTAAGCATGAAGAGTGCTAACCGCCTGCTCTCTTTTTTTATTAATCATAAACAACATTGTCAGAAACATGCATAATGTTTTCCAGACTGGTACAAAGCTGCTTCTAATCTCTTAATGTTTTTAATTTCTCTGCAGCAACTCCCATGAGTCCCTCCACACCCTCTACACCCTCAACCCCAAGAGCCTTCACTGTGTTAGCGTCCATCCACTAAACAAGCAGTACTTTGCAGTGGCCGAGAGCAGGTATGACTCATATCTTTGATTAATTTATATTTTCTCCAGAGCAGTAATCACTTTGATCATTTGTTTTCTAAAGTTGTTAAATTGGATTGCCTGCTTGTAGTCAGTTCAGCTGTAGTCTGTCCAGTCTATAAATAGTCCAAACTAATTTTCCTTCTTCTCTGCAGGCTTGTGAGTATTTACGATAGCCGCTGTCTGAAGAAGACCGAGAGCCAGGCGGTCTGCCAGCTGCACGGCCACTCTTTAAGCATAACCAGTGCTTATTTCTCCCCTAGTACAGGGAACAGAGTGCTCAGCTCCTGTATGGACAACACGATTAGGTGGGGCTGACACAGCTTAAAGCACTTGCACTGCACTACTTGTTTTGGAATTACATCTCTAAATTGAATGTGCATTTTCTTTTCTTTTTCCATAGGATATATGACACCTCAGCAATGACCACCACAGCTCCTTTGCTGACTTCCATCGGGTACATCCACTCACTTGAACATAGCCTCTCAGTGTGGGAAAGTCATTATGTGACAGATGTCCCGGCACACACGGTTTAAGAAAAAATATCTTATTATACAAGCAAGGTGATGAACGTTTCGCCTAGAAGGCTTCTAGGCGAAACGTTCATCACCTTGCTTGCCCACAATAAATAAGATATTTTTTCTTAAACCGCGTGTGCCGGGACATCTGTCACCTACTAGTATCCTCCGACCCAGGCACCCGTATACTTTTTATATATCTTTATGGGAGTCGTGCTTGCTAACTGTTTTTCCAAAGTCATTATGTTACCTGATCAGGGGAGGGGAAATCAGGAAAGCTGTCTCAATCTATAGCCCCTTTAACACAGACTGTGAAAGCCGCGTTCGTTGCAGCGTTATGTCTCGCCTCCTGCAGTGTTTCCCCTAGAAAGATTTTCAGGCCTGGAGGGATTTCGAAATGTACCTCGACCGCAACGGTGGGGCCCCTCGCTGGTGACGCTAAACTTTTAGCTAACCTGTTCGCATCTATGTTC